>NW_015386929.1:517209-544613 GCF_001527695.2 Protobothrops mucrosquamatus | reverse complement strand
TGAATCATTATATCATAACAGTCCTCTATTAAATTGTTAAACTCCATTCTGAAATAGTATCTCCCCTAGGTTTAGCAATTTGTTGTTCCTTGGATGCAGAATCTTGATTTTACAATACCCAGGGCACTCCAATTCAGAATGTACCTCCGAGGCCGGAGACAAAATTTGTGTCCAAACCTTACTTCTCTAGAATGGTATGCTGCACTGCTGCCAACAGTTTAGATGGCTCCCTTTGAATTACTGTGGCTTGCAGCTGAGCCCGAAGCTGTCATAAATAATGTGTGTTTGTTTCTGCATTAAGCAGCTGTTTTTATTGGCAATAGGAGCAAAGCAGTAACATGTGCCGAAGATTTGCTGTGAAAATGCAAACAACTCTTCTTGGATTGCTTTCATTTGTCTAACAAACAGTAGATTTAGGACTTTTAAGTACTGGTTAGAAGTAATTGCTATTAGCTGCTACTTGCAGATAAATGTTTTACTGTTCTTCAATTCACCACCATAGCTTAATTGTACAATGTATAGCTTACATGCAAACTTCCCCATATTCAATCTCAGTCTCGCCAGATTGATTCTGGGAAAGATTCCTGCCCCAAACTTTATAAAGTCAGAAAAGATCTCTGATGCACTGTAAGCAATGGTAGACTCTGAACTATACGTGAGCGCCAAATTCCCAGACATTGCTCCCAAATACACTGTTTGCAGAATCATAAAGTAGAAACAGGCTATTTAGGTCATCAAGTTCAACATTCTACTCAGTGCAGGAATCAAATTAAAGACCCCCCAGACAGACAGCTTTCTACCTCCTCTAGAAAGGGACTCCTTGGCATCATGAAAAGCCAAACTCCCATTCCAGGTAAACAGTTCCACTGTCAAACTGTTCATACCATCAGGAATTTTCTCCCTAACATTTAATCAGAATTTGCCTTCCTATAGCATAAATCTGTTATTCAATATCCAATGATAACTTTCAAGATCTTCTGAGTGGTCTTCTTTCAGATATCTGTCAGAATTTGCCTTCCTATAGCATAAATCTGTATTCAATATCCAATGATAACTTTCAAGATCTTCTGAGTGGTCTTCTTTCAGATATCTGAAGAGTACTAGCCTTCTCTCTCTCTCTCTCTCTCTCTCTCTCTCTCTCTCTCTCTCTCTCTCTCTCTCTCAATCAATCAATCAATCAATCAATCAATACCAAACATCCCCAGTTTCTTCAGTCTTCCTGCAATCTTTCTTATTGTCCTTCCTGAAGCTTTGGTTTGTCTTAAATCTTTTATAAAATGTGGTATCCAAAACTGGGCACAATACCTGGGTCTGACTAATATAGACTAATGTAGAGCTATTATTTCTCATTACTATACTTTTTTTGATGTAGGCTAAAATTGCATTCCATACCTGTGCATTTGACTTTTGTTTTCTGCATGAAGAATTTAGCACGTCTATTTTAATTTTCATTCGTTTATTTTCAGACCCTTTATCAAAATTGCTTTGAATTTTATTTCTTTTAAGATAGTAGCCCTCCTGCCCAATTCTGAATATATCATTTAATCAATTCCTCCACTGCAGCATCCAAATTATTAATAAAATGCATTTTTAATTTTTTATGAGTTGGTGAAATAACACTTTCTCAGAAGACCAGGAAGGGGGGGGGCAGCCTCACCTCTGGCGACAAGATAATCTATGGGGTGGAGGCCACAGCCAAGAAGGCTCTTCCTACTCTGAACCTATTGAAGTTCTTTAATTGACTAGGTCCATAACATACTCTCCTTGCCTAACCAGGGGAGACAGGTTGATATAATTGGGAAAAGACAGTTTCTCGGGTAACCTGGTCCCATGACAAGAAGGGCTTTAAAGGTGATAACCAACACCATGAATTGGATCTGAAGCCAACTGGTACCCAATGCAGTTCACAAAAAAGAGGTCTGATATGTGCAATGTTTGTGGCACCCAAAACTGTGCACCAGCTGAAGTTTCTTGACACTCTTCAAGGGCATTAAAAGCTATGGTGGCGCAGTGGTTAGAATGCAGCATTGCAGGCTAACTCAATGCTCACTGCCAGGACTTCGATTCTGAACGGTTCAAGGTTGACTCAGCCTTCCATCCTTCTGAGGTTGGTAAAATGAGGACCCAGATTGTTGGGGGCAATATGCTGACTCTGTAAACCGCTTAGAGAGGGCTGTAAAGTACTGTGAAGCAGTATATAAGTCTAAGTGCTATTGTTATTGCTATCCCCATATACAGCATATTGCAGTAATCCATACAGGAAATGACCAGAGCATGAGTGACAAGAGCTTCCCAATCCAAGAAGGGGAATAACTAGCACACGATATGAAGTTGAGCAAAGGTTCTCCTAGTCATGACTGCCTGAACAGGAGTTGTGTTCAAGAGAACCCCAAGAATACACACTGGATCCATTTGGGGCAAGGCAACCCCATCCAAGACCAAGGATGGTAGACCCCCAGATAAGGAAGAGTTCACCACATACAGAAGACCCCCACACACACACACACTAATAGCCACTCCATTTTATACCGGGGTTCAGTTGAAGCCTGTCGTTCCCCATCCAGACCCTCACAGTCTCCAAGTACAATGAAAGGACATCCACAGCATCACTTAGTTCACTGGGATGAAGATGTGCATCTGGATATTATCTGTGTTCTGCTGATATGTCATCCTGTGATGATGGATGATCTCACCCAGTGGCTCCATGTTGATGCTAAGAAGGAGCAGAGAGAGCACCAAGCCCTGCAGCACATCACAAAGAAGAGGCTGACATCTAGACCTCTCACTTTCTATCAACACCTATTGGGGCCGGCCATGGATATTTCCTCCTGGGTGTTCTTTGGTGCTCTGAGCTTGGCTTTTCCATCCAGTTGTACAATTTATTGGAGGTTTGTATCTGACACTGGTAGGCAGGGCATATTCTCTTCTAATGATTTCTAATGATTTTCCTCTTGGATATAAAATTATTTTACTTTGATTGCACTTGTGTGCACTTGTGTGCACTTGAGTGCACTTTGATTGTTTTTCCTTTTTCCTTTCTCATAGTCAGCTGCTGTTGGCAGCTACATTCAACCACTAAAACTTCTGCAAGTTCCTCTAAGGGAGACAGTCATCTTACTAGAAGTAGAAGATACTGGTTTACAGGTCACCTGTGGGCATGTTACTGATGGGTCTCTAAAGTTTGCATTGCTAGAGGTGCCTTTTACAGACAGGTAGCTCAGGAATGTATCAGAAATGTGTCCAGGTGATGCTGACTGTAGTGGCAGGTTCTGATACTGGAGAGGAAATGGTGAGTGATGCTAGAATAAAGCCAGTTAGCAAAGCTTTATTAAATAATTATAAGTGTTTAACATAGGAGATATCCTTCCCTAGACAGCTGTGATGAGCACAAGAGGCCACAGGAAAGGTCAGCCATGGCATGAGTGCTCACTGCTTGCATTGCTTTTGGAAAAATAACTCAGATTTTAGATGCATAATTTAGGCACTAGCAGAGGGAGGTTACATATTAGGAAAGATTAGCTATATTGTTAAGAGTCCAGTAGGTATTGGGCACCTAGTTAAGGCAAAAGCAAGAAATAGTAGCTGAACTGGAGTCAGAATAGGGAGTTTGTTATCATGCAGCTTGTGTAGTATAAAATAAAGAAATGGCATACCAGACTGGAAAGCAACTAGGAAGAGACTAGCTTGTTTAAGCAAGTCTCTGGATGCTAATTCTAAATATAGTTCAGTTGAACGTTTTTGCTCATATCTTAGTTTTGAAATTGCAAGCTTTAATTGGTAAATGTATAAAATTGTCATTTTGTCACAATATTCCCAACACCAAGGGACGTTTTTGTGCTTAAATTAGCATCCATGAGTGTCACACTGGGGTTCTAGGATTTAGAAATGGCCAGGCTAAACCTGACAAATCAATTTAATCCATTCCCTCACAGAATCGGAAGGTAACTCACATGTCATCTAACCCTACCCCCAGCTCAGTTCAAGATCTGCTACAGCATTTCAAATGGATGACAATCCAACCTCTGTCGGAAGTTCTCCAATAAAAAGAGATGTACCACTTCATGAGGCAACCTATACTGCTGGTTGAAAAGCTTTTATGGTCAGGAAAGTCCTAATATCTTTACCTGAATTTATTTCCTTGCAAATTCCATTGGTTCTGATTTTGCCTTCTGAAAGCCAGCTTGGTCTAATGCAGTGATGGCGAACCTTTTAGAGACCGAGTGCCCAAACTGCAACCCAAAACCCACTTATTTATCACAAAGTGCCAGGGCTGCATCAGCATTGTGGTGCCTTCAGGGGGGTGGGTGGGCGTGGCCCACTGGGTGGGCATGGCTGCAGTGGTCACGGCAGTCTGGGTGAGCATGGCATCCCCGGGGGGTCAACGCTGCTTGCTCATTCACTTCCTGCCCTGTTGCTTCCAAACGCCACATGCTCACTACTCTGGCAAACTCTGCTGGGGCAACGGTGTGCATGCCCACAGAGAGGGCTCTGAGTGCTGTCTCTAGCACACGTGCCACAGGTTTGCCACCACTGGTCTAGTAGTTAAGACACCAGGCTAGGAAGAGTTCTAATCCCACCTTAGCATGAAAGCCAGCTGGGTGACCTTGGGCCACTCAATCTCCCTCTCAGCCCAATTCACCTCACCAGGTTTTTGTTATGGGGAAAATAAGAAGAAGGTGTGTCGAATACGTCAGCCATCTTGAGTTATTGGTAAAAATGATAACGGTAGGAAACAAATGGATATATAAAAATAAATACAAGAAAGCAAATTCACTCTTTATTTTATACAAGAATGCATTAGATATCTAAAGACGGCTATCATATCTCTCCTAAGTCTTCTCTTCTGCAGGCTAAACATACCATTCTTTTAACTATTCCTCATAGGACTTGGGTTTCCAGTCCTCTCATCTGTTAAGCTTCTCCTTGGCAAGCTGGACAGATCCAGATAAACAAGAATAGGAAGATACAAAAACTTCTGATTTATTATAGAAACGCTAAGAAGCCATTATGAAAGAATTCCAGTGGCTGCTGTAAATCAAATGTGTAATTCTATTTGTACTGCAATCCATGTTCAAATCCTTGTGCTTCGTTCTTTCTAAAGGACAGAGGCTTCTGAAGGCGGTTTTCTTCCATCTTAACTTTTTTTTTTATTCCCCATTATAGATGCACCTGATTAAAGGACTAAAAGTAACTCTGTTCTGTTGGGAAGGGGCAGTTCCATCATACTGGTAGTCGCCAAATCTGGCATCAGTGTGCTTGCTTTTGATCATGTAAGCGTTACTATCACTTCACCACTTCAGTAGCTTTCTTTCAAAATATCTCCAGTTTGCTGATGGGTTTAAAAAAAAAAAAAAAAAGATTATTCCTAGAAATGATACAGAATTCCAATGGAGCCCAACCAAGGCAGACTAGAATGGGACAGTTGTTTTCCATGATCTGGACTCCATGCTCCTCTTCCTACTTTCCAAAATAATATTTATCTTTTCAGCATCTGGATCACACCCTTGGTTCATATTCAGTTTGTGATCTATTAGAACATCCAGTTCTTTTTCACAGGTATTACCACTGAACTAAATCTCACCTGTCTCATATTTATGCCTTTTATTATTTTACTCTCTAGATGTAGGACTTCATATTTCTCTTTCTATGGCCACATATTTGCAGGATTCGGAGATAGTGAGTTTCTAAAGTCCTTTACTTTCCTTACCATACAGTGTTTATATTACTGTAATTCATTCAAACCATACAGATTTAATCTGTATAACATCAGAAAATTCATTAGATCGTTGTACTTTCTTCTCTTCCCAATGGTTACTCTTTTCCGAAATATTCTTATTATTTTTAACAAACCTTTAAAAATAATCCTAATCCTAATAATCAAAACATTTTGAGAACTGCCACAGTTTCCAAGACCCTGGGGATAATTGTGGAAAGGCCAAGTACATCAGATCTGGAAAGAGAAAGGTGTTACCCATGTAATGTTCAGATCTTTAAATCCTTCAAATAAGGAGGTTATCTACATTCCACATATCTATAGTGGGTGAATGATAGAAACTCCTTCAAGGTAAGTTTGAATGGTTAGTGGATGGAGGAATGGCAGAAAAGGGTATCAAAAGATTGCTACATTGGGGTATGGAAATAAAGGGAGAAGAAGGTGTGAAGCCATGGAAGGTATTGAGAAGGAGGGTACAAGATTTCTTTGCAGAAAATTTTCATATGGTCTGAATGATGTAAATAATGTGAACAACAGACAATAGTATAAGTATAAGCACAGAAAGATGACATAATAGATCATGGAATCATAAGGCTGGAAGGGACCTAGTCCCTAACTCCCCTGTCCAAGGCAGGAGCCCTTATACTATCTCACACAAATGTTGTCCAATCTTTTCTTGAAAACCTCCAGTTGTTTTCTTGAAAACAACTCTGGGAAGCAAGTTGTTCCAATTATTAATTGTTCTCATTGTCAGGAAATTCCTCCTTATTTTCAGGTGGAATCTCCCTCTGATGAGCTTCCATCTATTGCTTCTTGTCCTACCTTCTGGTGCTATGGAGAATAAGTTGATCCCCTCTTCTCTGTGACAGCCCTTCAAGTGTTGGGGCTCCCCTAAGCCTTTTCTTTGCTAAGCTAAACATACCTAGTTCCCTTAGTCATTCAGCATACGACTTAGCCTCCAGACCCATTATCATTTTTGTTGCTCTTCTCTATTCTCTTTCTAGGGCCTCAGCATCTTTTTTTGTATTGTGGTGACCAGAACTAGATGCAGGGTTCCAAATGTGGCTTTACTAGTGCAGTATAAAGCAGTACCATCACTTCTCATGATCCTCATGCTATCCCTGTGTTGATGCAGCCTAGGATTATGTTGGCTTTTTTGGCCATTACAGCACACTGCTGACTCATACTTAAGTGGTGGTCCATTAGGACACTTAGATAATAGAGAAGACTACAGTTCTTTAGATAAGAGACAAGCCAGCATTTTCACTTTGGTGAAAATGGAAGAAGCACAATTTTGCAATGCCGTATAACAAATCTCCCCAGCTTGATGCTCTTCAAAAGTGCTGGATTTCAATTTCCATGAGCCTCGGGCATCATGACATTTGGCTGCACTGCCTTTGGCCACTGGCCAGAATTATTTAGGTGCCACTGAGTTGGATCTGACTCATTACTGCTTGGAAAAACATTTACCCTCACCTCCCATCTCCAGAACTCATAGTGCTTACAGTTATTCTGTCTTTGCTTACCATCCACCTATTTTATCTGCTGTCTTCCTTTTATTTCCTCAGCCTTGCCATGCATAATCCTTCTTCCTAGTTCATGTGCCCAAAGCATATGAGTTTTTGCTTGCTGATTATGGGCTTAAGCATGGAGGGGGGGCAGTAATTTGATGAAGAATTGGTTGGTTGGTTGGTTGGTTGGTTGGTTGGTTGGTTGGTTGGTTGGTTGGTTGGTTGGTTAAGAACCAAATTCCAAATCCATGATCTTGGGAGCAATAAATTCAAAGGATTCTATCTTATTTCATCTCTTGCTCCTTCCTAGCATCCTGCTTTTACCGTCATATATAACTGCTAGAAATATCATTGTTTTAACCATTCTGCTCTTTGTTCCCTTTTTCCAATTATGTGAAAAATGCAGATGGCAGAACACACCAATATGACTGCACAAAAAGCTTGGTGAAGACTAGAAAATAGAAAAAGTCACTTATAGGAGATGGAAAGAGGGTCAGGTCACCAAGGAAAACTATGGCTAGTTTAAAGAAACTTTAGAGATGAAGTCAGGAAAGCAAAACCACAGCAAGAGCTGATGTTAGCTAAGGATGCCAGGCATAACACAGACAGGTCCAAAAGTGATGGATAATTTCAATGTCGATTTCAATTGATGGTCCACCATCTGTTACAAACGGATCTCTTCATTCTTTCTGTTTCCCTCCCCCACTCCCCCATTCTCAAGACTGTCCTCAATTAATCTTCTTGTTATTAGCCACCTGGAGTCACTTGTTTCAGATGAGAAGCCCTGTAAATAGAGTCAATAAAGACTAACAAAACATTTTTTTAAAGATATCTTCAAAAGAAAAAGACAAGAATCAGTATGCTAGTATGTCAGCTAATTTATTCTTATCAAACCTGCTCCCAAACCTTCCACCAAGAAGGTGAGGGGGCATCGAAGGGAAAATTTCCCTCTTTTGGAAACCAATAAAAATATTTTTTTATCTACGAATTTATCAGCAACTTCAGTCTCAGCAACTTTATTTGGTATATAAATGCCACAGGTGCAGACAATGCAATAACAATATCAGAAATACTATTTATTTACTTATTTACCATTGACCATTATTTTTTTATATTTTTCTTTTTTCAAACAGACAAAATACACAATACACAATACATTTTCCTTTTCCCTTAACAATACGATGTCCTATATCTCTTAAGTTTATTAACAATTATTTACAGTACATTACTTCTCTTACTTTTTTATTTCTCAATTCTAACCAACTATAATACATGTCCCATACCTCGTAAAATTCAGTAACTTCTTTGTCTTTCATTTCTAAGGTTAGTTTGTTCATCTCTGCACAGTCTAAAACCTTTCCTATAATCTTTGCATTTGTTGGTATGTTTTCACTTTTCCAGTGTTGCACATATGCAATACATGCAGCCGTTATAATATGTATAATGATGTATTGGAGTCGTTTTTCAATTTTTGCATTAATTATGCCTAATAAAAATATTTTGGGCTTGAATTCAATTTGTTGTTTGTTATTTCCAGTAGCCATATTCTTATCTGCTCCCAGTAGATTTTTGCTTTGGGGCATTGCCACCACATATGGTAGAATGTTCCCTCATTATTTTTGCATTTCCAACAATCTGGATTCATATTTTTATAAATTTTAGCCAATCTCGCCAGTGCTAGATGCCATCTGTAAAACATTTTAATTTGGTTTTCTTTATACGCAGTTGACAACGTTAATTTGCAATTTACATTCCCAGTTCTTTCTCATTCATCTAGTCCTATATTTCTACCTATATTTCAGGCCCATGCTATCATCAGGCCCTTTAACCACTGACCATTATTGAAATGATTTTAACAACTATACTTAATGTAATATTCCTAGCACCCAGACCTGGGCCTCCACAACCTCTTCTCATAGAACAATAGAAACATAACCTTGAAATTCAAGAACTTCTTAGAGAAAAATAAATGGCAATTCAGTCCCAGAAAAGGAGAGGGCATGGGAAAGAAACTCAAAATAACCCTACCTTGATTCTCTTTGGCATCAGTAGGGTACGGGCATGTTTGGGCAAGCTTTTAAGATGTCTTTGTTATATCCTGCAAGAATAAAGGTGAATTCCTGAATTCCTTGCTCTGCCTGTTTCCTGATCAGGCCTACCCGAAGGGTTAACACTTCCTTTCTTCTTCCCCTTTCTCCCTCCTTACCAAAAGTTTTTCATAAGAGCTCAGTTTTTTGAAGAGCACATAGTTGCATTAATAAAGTTAAACAGCACTAAATTATTGAATTCAATGGAGATGAATCCCCAGTATCCAATAAGGAGATGAGCTCAGAGTTAACCATTGGCTTCTCATGCAACAGATGAAATGCAACACAGCTTCAAAGACCAGAATATACTAAACTAATCCTTCCTTCTCCGTTGCAAACTGTAATCTGCCTCAGCATAAAGTTTCATGGAGAAGTTCTCACTGTCTTCCAAGTTCCCTCCTTCTGATTTAGACCACCAATCTTCTCCGCTTGACCATCCAAGCAAGATTTTCCCTCCATCATGTGCATTAGGTGTAGAGCCCCACATAGCTGGCAAGACCAAGGAAGCTACAAGTCACAATTTCAGTACATACTTTAATGCTAGTCTGGAATAAGTCCCGAATCTTGGAAACTGTCATAGAAATTTCCCGGGCTCAGTTATAGTGAATTAAGTTGGTGTCTCTTTAAGGCATTTTTCCTCTGATCCCTCACCCCTTGGGCCAAATTGCCTTCTCTGAGATTATCTTTTGACTGAATTATCCCCAATTCTCACACAGACTCTCAAATCAGGTGACTTTCTGAACAGTTGAAACTTCCAACTTCTCCATATTGGCCAATCAACCAACCGTTCCAAAATTCTTCACCCAATTCTTCACTTTTGTGTTTCTCTTGTTCATGAGATACATTTTAGCAAAGAGGGTTTCTTAGTTTGCTGGTTCCAAACAACCTTCTTTTCTTCTTTCTCTCTTCCCATTTCTATCTCCCCCATCCCCCATCAGTGGGGAGGGGGGTTATGTTTCTGAACTTGCTCTCTGCATCCTCCCTAAAGCAGCTTCTTTTCCTTCCATTCTGTCCTGCTACAGTATATGGTCTTTAAGAGCTAGTTAAATTGAACCCTGACACCAGCAGCTCTCCCAGGATGAGCAATCCAGCTCTTAGTTTTTATCTCCCCTGTCATTTATTCATTTATTGGTTCCATGTGACTTGGGGCAGCTAAATAATAAACAATTTAACAAAACATATCGCTCCCAAAGCTGCTCATATCAGCCCTTTAAAAGTGGGGTCTTTAACATCAGGTCTGAATGACTGAGAAGAACCAGATCTTCCAAAACCTTACAAAAGACCAGCAGAGTCAGAGCTCTCCAGATTGCAGGAGATATGCTGTTACAGAGAATAGCTGCTGGAACAGAGAAGGCACTTCTCCCACTTTTCCTGGGTCTTTACGGTTTAGCTATTTATCTTATCAACGTAAATATTTTGTGCCTTGCACCGTCTTTATTGAAACCACTGAATTAGATCTGTGCAGGGCTTTTTTTCCTCATAGAACGCCCAGAACGGAGTTCCGGCACCTTTTTTGGATGGAACCTTATAGGGTAGGCAAGGTGGGTTGTATGATGTGTGTGAGTTCCAGCACCTTTTTTTTTTTTTTTTTAGAAAAAAAGCACTGGATCTGTGCATCTCAAACTTTAGCGTTTTTGACTTCTGGGAGAAATGAGAGTCAAATTCTAACATGTCTGGTGATGATCAAGTTGAACAAGGGTGATCTTGGATTTGGTGAGCTTACCAAATATTAAGAAAAAAATATATCCCAACAAGATCCCAACCCTTCAGTTTGGAATTATCTTAAGTAGGCAAGACCCATGGACTCTTTATTCACGTAAAAGGTACACCCTTAGCATCACAAAATATTACTGTAACCCAACAGTGTGTTATAATATGCTCACCCTTAAGAAATATTATTTTAATAAAAAAGTGCAGAAAACAAATCCAGCCTTTTGGCTACATAACTCTTCTATTACACTCATAATACAATACATTCTGTTTCTCAGTAATTGCCTTTTCTTTACTCATTCTGTGTCATAGAATTCATTTCTTTTTTTTTTCCTGTGTTAAAAGAAAATAATTTGAAAAGGGAAGAGGGAGAGCAAAGGTACACAATTGTGTATTTTTTTTCTCCATTCTATTACCCACAATCACTTCCAGAATATGACATTTTGTTAATGAAAAAGTCAGCTATAAAACCAATTTAGGTGAGCCACTAGCTAGATTCGGGTTTTCTTGCACTTCAAGGAACACAAAAACCTGCAGAATCCTCATATCTTTCAGAATTGAGATGGCTCCAAAACTCCATCAGTACTTAAATCCTCAATCTGGGTTTCTCATCTAAGTTTCTAGATGCACCGCAGAAACAAAAGCGGTTGACAATGTTGAAGGTAAATATTATTGCCTTGCCTGTCACCAAGGAAAGAAGACACTCCTACATTCCAGCAAGAGCCTCTCCAGAAATCATGGGAGAAGACAGCATTCCTTCCAATATCTTAAATGCTATGGTCTTTCTTCTCAAGAAGAGGCGGAAACTTATCTTCCTCCTCAAATTGGGAAAAGTGGATAATCAGGGTTCTGCCATGTGTGTGTGGGTTTCCTCGAAGCATCTAGTTGTCATACTTAATTATGGATCTAGTTACATATTTCCTAATCACTGCAAGCTCTATATCATTAAAAGTTTCAGGCGTATGTATGGAGGAGATCTGCTCTCAGTTGACTCTCAGAACTGTGTGGAAAACTAATTGGCCATTTGACCTGCTCGTCTTCTCCCCTGGGTGAACAACAGGTCCCAGCACTAAAATAGCTCCACTGGACAAGGCAAGAGCATCTTCTTCTACTTAGAAATATTCGGCCTTTGATGTTCATCAGTGCTGCTTGACAAGATGGGCCAGGGCCATAGAAGAGTGATGAGAACAGAGCTGGAGGAAGACCAATCCGTTTCCAACCCACATCACTGTTCTGGTGGCACTGTCATCATCTGCCTTGGGAAGGCAACCAACTCACCACTCTGGTCTCCACTGAGGTTGAGATGACATGGACCTCTGCCTACTACAATGTTTGGTGCTGAGCCTGGCTACAAACCTCATTCATTTCAGATGTTGGCAAAACTCTGCTGGCTATTCTAGCAATCACTTCTATCCACTCGATTCTATCGAAGTCAAGGTCAGAAGATTATTTACCAGACAACTCTCGCCTGCCCTCAGGTTCCCAGTCTCTCTCTCTCTCTCTCTCTCTCTCTCTCTCTCTCTCTCTCTCTCTCTCTCTTGCTATCCCTCCCCTTCCTCAAGAAGGGCAGGACTCTTTCGCCGGTCTCCGTGGGAACAAACGGCTCCCCCCCCCCGCCGCCGCATTATAGACTGGCCTTGTTCTGTTAGCCAACGCCTGTCTTGCCCCACCTCCCTGCCCTCCTTCCTCCCCACTCTCGCCCCGTCTGGCGGCGTCGAGCATCTCCTCGTCGTCTCCCCCTCCGTTTCCTTCCCTTCCCTTCATAACTGGGTCTCTACCCGTGGTCCCCACTCCCTCCCGGCTCCCTACGCGCACCGGCTGCCCTTGCGCCCAGCCCAGCCGGACCCTCTCCATGGCCACAGGCGACTACCGGTGCAACCGGACCCTGAGGCTCGAAGCAGGCCAGTCGGTGCTGCCCGGCTCGTTACTCTTCGCGGCGGGGCTGCTGGGCAACGTGTTGGCGTTGGGGCTGCTGTGGCAGCACCATCTGAAGGCGAAGTTGCAGCGCGGCCAGGGGCGCCCGCGGGCGTCCGCCTTCTACCTTCTGGTGAGCACCCTGGCCGCCACCGACCTGCTGGGCAAGTGTCTGCTGAGCCCGATCGTGCTGGCCGCCTATGCTCACAATCGCAGCCTCATCGACCTGTGGCCGCCCGCCGCCGCCGCCCCCGAAGTCAGCCACCCCGGGGAGGAAGCGAGCCGCTCCCCCGGCACGCTGTGTCAGCTGTTCGCGTTCCTCATGGCTTTCTTCGGCTTGGCGTCCACCACGCTGCTGCTGGCCATGGCCCTGGAGTGCTGGCTCTCGCTCGGCCAGCCTTACTTCTACGAACGCCACACCAGCCGGCGTTGGGGCGCGCTGTTCACCGGCACGGCGGCCGTCCTCTGCGCGCTCTTCTGCGCCCTGCCCTTCCTGGGCTTCGGCAGCAACGTTCAGTACTGTCCGGGCACGTGGTGCTTCATTCGCATGGCCGGCGGCGGATGGCTCTATTCGGTGCTCTACGCGACCCTGCTGGGCTTGCTGGTGCTGGCCGTGGGCCTGTGCAATCTGGGCAGCATGAGGAGCCTCTATCGGATGGCGCGTCGGCAGCCCCCGCGCAGGACCCACCTGATTGACCCTCAGGGCGCAGCCGCCCCTGCCAGGCTCCCTTCCTCCGGGCGCACCGAGGAGCTGGGCCAGTTGGTCCTGCTGGCGCTCATGACCGCCCTTTTCACCATCTGCTCCCTGCCGCTGATCGTAAGTAGCTCTGGGGGGGGGTGGGGGGGGAGAGAACTTTCTATGTTGAAATCAAGACACGAAACCATTCTTTCAGCTTAATAATAATAGGAGTAGTAAAGTTGGAAGGGACCTTGAAGGTCATCTAGTCCAACGCCCTGCTCAGGCAGGAAACCCTATCCCATTTCGGACAAATGGCTGTCCAGTCTCTTCTTAAAAACTTCCAGTGTTGGAGCCTTCACCGCTTCTGGAGGCAGGTTGTTCCACTGGTTAATTGTTCTCACTGTCAGGAAGTTTCTGCTTAGTTCTAGGTTGCTTCTCTCCTTGATTAGTTTCCATCCGTTGCTTCTTGCCTTGCCTTCAGGCGCTTTGGAAAATAGCTTGACTCCCTCTTTATGGCAACCCCTGAGATACTGGAAGACTGCTATCATGTCCCCCCTCGTCCTTCTCTTCGTTAAACTAGACATACCCAATTCCAGCAGCCGTTCCTTATACGCTTTAGCCTCCAGTCCCCTAATCATCTAATGGGAGAAGACGGACGAGAAGGAGAACCGTTCCCGGTTCGGCTTCGGCGCCCGCCGAACGCCCGGTGGCTGCCGTCGACGCCTTTCTCCCCCCTTTCTTCAGTTTAATTCCCTGAAATAAATACGAAGGAAGAGGAAAGCGCTCCGAGGTGGTTGGGGTGGGGGGGGGGAGAGAGCGAGCGCCCGCTTTGCCTTCAGAATTTCCTGTTGGATCTCGCTCTTTCCACCCGGGGCTGGGAAAGTTTGCTTGAAATCTTGGAGATCTGTTGGCAGTCCGTGCCAAAAGCGCAACAGATGAACCTGCATCTGCTGGGGGGGGAGGGGAAGGAGCAGTGACGCCCCCTTGCTGTTTCGGTGGGGTGGAGTGGCTGGGCTGGGCTGCTTCGGGACAAGTGGCTGACCTGCGGTGTAAGATTTTGTTTCCCTAGCCCAGGGGTAGTCAACCTTGGCTCTTTTATGACTCGTGGACTTCAACTCCCAGAATTCCTGAGCCAGCTAAGCTGGCTCAGGAATTCTGGGAATTGAAGTCCACGAGTCATAAAAGAGCCAAGGTTGACTACCCCTGCCCTAGCCTAGCTAGACAGACAGATCTTCCTTCGAGACGGGATGGTATTGTCCGCAAAGTTGGTCAAATTATTTTTTGGCCACTGGAGGCAGAGTAACCAACAAGCACCTAGAAATAATAATAATAATAATAATAATAATAATAATAATAATAATAATAATAATAATAATAATAATAATAATAATAATAATAATAATAAATGCTTCTCTAGAAGTAATAAATGCAGCGTTTTCACCAAAACACAAAAACAACTGCTTGGGACAGCCTAGCTACCTAATATTACTGTGTAAAGCAATATGTTTTCCCTGTGTAGCAACATTTTTCAGTGAATCGTATAGCTCTAATCTTGCCTTATTGCCTGAGCCATTTGTACGCTTTCTTTTCCTTCCTCTGAAGTCTCACTGAAATGCATAGTCAGAATTAACAAAAAAGAAAGTCCACATCACACAGGACGATGAATAGCAGAGCAATCATAACAGGATGGAGTCATTTTAGAAAGGAGGCAAGAAAAGTTTAGTTGCCTTTCCTCAGAGGCAAAATTTTTGAATGAGGTTAAGTGTTTCTTTTTTCTTTATTTGTTGTTTAATAGAAAATAGTTCACTCTCTTCCATCCTCCTTATAAAAGGGGGAAAAACTCTTTTTTTTTATAAGAGTTTGGCTTTTGTTTCATCCATAGATTTAACCACAGGGAGAAGTTATTGGAGAAATGTCCATGGTCATTTTCATTTTGTTTATTCATCTTGATATACCTGTATCCATTTCTAATTCCAGATGCATCTTCTAGATTGTATGGTGATTTAAAAAATTAGATGAGTAATCTAGACATTTATATTGCAGTCCAATAAAGTGGAATGGAACAATGTTACAATGTTAACAGTGTAGATTTGAACTTGTGAAGTGCATTTAGATTCCAATGTTATGGCTTGATCAGAAACTTTTTCTGAACGTTATATACATAACATATATTAACAATCATATATAATTATTCTATACTGTTTTAATTGTTTTACGTTTTTATGATGTATGCCACCCAGAGGCACTGGTTGCGATGAGCAACTATAGAAAATAATAACTAAAATCTAATATATAATTTATAATCAAGTGAAACATAAAATTTAGGATTCAGATTTTTAACCTGTAGCTGAATTGCAAATATGCACAAATTCTAGCTCCTGAGCACGATTCCCAATCCAGTTATTTTCACTTCTAATAAGATTTATCCGTCTGAGGGGATGAAGATCTCTATTCTCCAGGAGCAGAGAATTACTAGGAATGACGAAGAAAACTGATTTAAATCACTGTAACTGTTTTCTTCTTAGCACGTCTGAGGGACTGCCCTCTGCATCCTAGACCTATTCGTGATGGGTGCGTGCATCTTAACTCATATTGAATTCTCTAAGATTTAGTGTGGTTTAAGTTGCCAAATATCCAAACTATGCATTTTTAAAGCACCAGTAATGATAGAATTGTTCATCTGCGTACAGCCTGCTATGTCTCTAAAAGTCAACAGTTACGAATTGATTAATTCCCGGAATTAGTCTGTAGAGTAAGAATTATGAGCAATGGTATATTTAAAGATTTGTTTTGGCTACTTATACACACACGCGAAAACAGTTTAGAAATGCTTTGCATACCTTAAGCAATCATGCCTAAAGAATAACCTTTTTTTTTTTTTACTCTGGGGCAGGACAGATATTATCAGGTTACTTCTACAGACAGTTACCAGGAGTCAATACTGACTCGAAGGAACAAAAATAAAATGACCCACCAGTAGTAGAAGAGGGGCAGAGGGGCCTGCAGTAACACCATGGGGCAGTCCAGGAATGGAGCTAGCAGTGCAGGTGGATGAAGAGCCCACCTGAAGAGGAGCAGCACCGTCAATCCCTGGGCCAGTCACTTTCCTGGCCATAGCCAGAATAACAGAGTTGGAAGGGACCTTGGAGGTCTTCTAGTCCAACCCCCTGCTCAGGCAGGAAACCCTATACCATTTCAGACAAATGGCTGTCCAGTCTCTTCTTAAAAACTTCCAGTGTTGGAGCATTCACAGCTTCTGGAGGCAGGTTGTTCCACTGGTTAATTGTTCTGACTGTCAGGAAATTTCTCCTTAGTTCTAGGTTGCTTCTCTCCTTGATTAGTGTTCCATCCATTGCTTCTTGTCCTGCCTTCAGGCGCTTTGGAGAATAGCTTGAGTCCCTCTTCTTTGTGGCAGCCCCTGAGATATTGGAACAAGCCAGCACCTTGGATACGAGGCTGGTGGTGAGAGTAGGAACACAACAAGCCTTCTTCCTGTAATGCATAAAAAAAAGGTGTTTGGGAAATTGTTTTCTGGCTGATGTATTTGCCTCCTGATTCAAGGATGGGAGAACACATTAACAGGACTGTGAGGCGTACTGCCTCCTAACAGGCAGGTTCCATCAAATGGTTCTGGCTGAGCCATTCTTTCCTCCTCTCAAGCTTTTTTTTAATTTCATACACTCCCCTGACTGAATCTCCTTGTAGTGATTCCATAAGTCAGTTATATCATGGGCAAAAAGGCAACTGGATTTGGAGGGAAAAGTGCAGAAAAAAAATGAAATGAAAAAGGGAAGAAGTATGGTGATAATACATTTAGCTACTTAACAATACCCAAGCAATTTCTGCACAGTTGGTGTCCTATCCATCGACTCAACATATGGAAATTGATTTATTGTGAAGGGGACCACCCATCATGCTATTTCAGAATTTATTTATTGATTTAATTATTTGTTTAATTTCTATGGCTGCCCATCTCAATCTCAATGCCAACCCAATCGTTTTGAAGTATAAGGGATGGTCGTGGCTTAGCATGTTGTGCGGACTCAACCAATTGTAGCTTATTCAATAAACCATGGTTAAACAAGCCATAGCTTAGAGTAGCATGTCAACCATGTTTTAGTGAACCCTTGTCTTTGCTGTGATTGTCAGTCACAACACTTCAGGAAAAGAGATCTTTTCCAGCTATGGAAATTATTACTGCACTAATGATCTTTAGTGTATCTGGCAAATGTTATGTTTGAAGCCTAGAATTTCTTGTAGCCATCAACTAGGCTTGGCAACATTCATCTGAAGCCAGTACTTTTATCAAGTCATAGGAAGGCAATATTTAAAATAATAGAATGTAAGAAGGTAGAAGGAAACTAGAATCTAGTGCAAACTAAATCCTTGTATCCTTGTAATTTAAACTCGGTGTTTCTTGTCCTATCTGCTGGAATAACTCTTAACCCTACGTCCTGACAGCCATTTTGACAGCCATTAAGACAGCAACCATGTCACCGCACTGTCATTTCTTGAGGTGCATCATTTGAGACCTTGGGGCTACAGACTAACTCACTGCTCGCTCCAGGAGTTCGATTCTGAACAGCTCAAGGTTGACTCGGCCTCCCATCCGTCTGAGGTCGGTAAAATGAGGACCCAGATTGCTGGGGACAATAGGCTGACTCTGTAAACTGCTTAGAGAGGACTGTAAAACACTGTGAAGTGGTATATAATTTAAGTGCTATTGCTATTGCTATTGCTACTGCATGCAACTACCCCCCCCCCAACTGCTCGAATCTATATGTGTGGTAGCCAGACAGCTCCAAGAATCACAGCAAATTCTACCTTTGTCATATTAAGAATTGTAACTTTCAGTGTGATAGGAGGGGAAATTATCAAATATAAAATAATCAAAATAAGAACAAGATTTGGGTAACTGAATTTTAATGACATTCAAAATGAATCGAATTCTGTTTAAATTCTGTCCTAGTTGTTTCTCCTTTTGTAAATTTGGCCAGTGGCGTGCCTCTCAAAAGTTAAATATCTCCCTCAAACCAGTACAAAATATTGTGTGCTCCTGTTCAGATACAACATAATATCAATTCAACATTAATCTGTGACTTTTTAATGATGCACTCCTTTTCCAGTGTTATTCTCTTTACTCAGGAAGATGGATCCACCCTTGTTATGAGCAAAGGGCAGGTCTTGACCTCAAGTCCAGACCTTCTTTAATGATGGATCAGAAGCTCAACCCTCTTGTAGAAACAGAGAAGCCAACCAGTTAGAAAAGGCAGTTTGTTCTCAGCCAGCACTAAGTGCAGACCTATCCTTGCCAGAGAAGCGCCCTTAAACAAAATGGACGACCCGAAAATATCTTTCCAACTGCAATTCTCCTTGATAAAATTCAGAATCCCAAGTGCCACAGGGGACTGCCGGAATAGTAGTTCAGATCTGAGGTCTAAAGAAGCAGAATTCTCCAAAGCTGCAGAGAAAAATGGAGTGGGGCCATTTAAGAAACAGCTGAAGATCCATAGGAACTTTTCAGCTGAACTAAGACCTAAAATAGATGTGCATAGGGAATGGAAGATGGGCCTAATCACCATGGAGATGTAGTCCCAAGTGGTTAATGCCCACAGAATGGAAGAAATGCTAAAGTATAAAAGAAGTTTGGGCTCACAAGGAACACTAAAAGCAAAAAAAGGAAGGTGGTGTCTATAGGCAAATCCATGCAGCCTTCTTGCCCTGGCACAGGCCATCACCTGTTTCCCATGAATGCAACTTCATATCTGCTAAGCAAGCCTGGGGATGTCTTTGGGTGCTCTGGCATAAAAGCAGCAATTAAAAACAAATTAATGCAAGAAGGCATGTTAGCAACTTGGGATAATAAATGGTTTATTTACCCAGTGCCAAAAGCAGGTGTGAGAGCATCCTCCCTGGGAGGTGTTCCATCAGCAAGGATTATCCCAGGTGAGGCCTTTTCCTTTAGCACCGTCCTTCCTATTGTAGATGGTAGCAATTGCCAAAGGCAAATCTCCATAGGTGGGCAGACTTGGACGTTCCTGTGTTCACCTGATAATGGGGACACAACCCTCTTCTGATCCTATTTCGGGCCATTTTAGATGAGCCACTCTTTGCTTAAACTTCAGAGTCTAAAGTTATGGAAAAGGAGATCTGCATTTAAAAAAAAACAGGAGGAAAAAGAGAGAAATGGGGTTTGAGGATGGCACTATCCATCATCATCAGTTCTGGCCACCATTTTATGTTGTACAATAAACCCAAAGCATCTGAAACTATCTGCTAAAATCAATCCAAAGGAAGCTCTTACTGTAGTGTCTACCTTGGATTTTACTTGGGAGGGCAGAAACTCCATTAGGCAGGTGAGTGCACGACTGCCATTCTATCATCCTGCACTTACGGATTTCTTTTTTGAATGACTCATCAAAGCCCCAAAGTACAAAATCTTGCAGACTACATTTATACAGATGGATTTTTTTTCTTTCTTTTGTATGGGTCATCTTGTTTGCTGTCAAGAAGGCTAAATGGTTTCTTCTGTAAATTCTGAAATTTTCCCCCTACTAAATCAACATACCATAGATTCTGGTCCAATGTGGCAGTAGAGTTCAGGAACTTAAAAGTATTGTACATGAAAATAAAAATATCTCAGTGCAGAAGGAGCACATGCAATTGCTCAGTGGACACTTGCTGAGAATGTCTAAAGAGATTGCATACAAGAAAAACCTCCCTGCATGTAGAAAACTATTATTAGAGAAAGAGCGTGCTGGTTTTCTACATGCTGGGAGGTTTTACTTTGGGGAACATTCTGTCATGCCAACTCTCATCTAGATCCTCCATCTGGATTCTGTCACATTCTCATCCTGAACATCACAATCAGTTTCAAATTTCCTTGCATTCCACAGGGAGGTGCACCTACTTTTAATAATAATGTGCCTGCTAAAAATAGAAAATATTATAGCGTATGAGGACTACAAAGAGAAACATATCTGCAGACCAGAGGATGTGTGTGTTATCTTTTTATCTGCTTTCCTGATGTAGCAGCAAATTTATAGAAAGCAAAGCAGTAATTGTCTTTAGGCTATATGTAAATCAGAAGCAATTTGGGGAAGTTTTAACAGGGTAAAAAATGTACATTGTTGTTTTTGTGATGAAAACCTGCTGAGAATCACACTGCTAGGGGACATTCCTTGCCCTTTTAAGGTGACAATAAAAGCATGTGGTCAGTAGGGTTGATGAGGATGCAAGCAGGAGATTTTCTCCAAGGGAGTCATATTCAGGAATGGCAAACGATTGGAGTTTTGGAATGAGTTGCTTAGAACCTGTGGTTCTTGACTGGCTTACATGCTCAACTTACTGTAGAACGTCTGAGTTTCCAGAAAGATGAGAGCATCAGTGATGCAGGACGTAAGGCAGTGAAGTAGCCATCCCTAAATATATGCTCTTCAGATATGTTAGGATTGCAAACTCAATTATGATGTTTGAAAATTTATAGAATTTCAGAATGTCACACCGTGACCACCCACTCCACCCCCTACAGTCACGTGATCACAATGTGGGTGCTTGGCAACCTGTTCGCACTTACAATCGGTTGCCAAGTGTCCCACAATCATGTGATCACCATTTGCATTCTTCTCTGCTGGCTTCCCCAGAAAGTCAATGGGGAAGCCAGCAGGAAGATTACAAGCAGTTGCCGCTTGCTGAGAGGACTCCTTGCCTCTGGAGACTGGCTGAAAGAGCTGCCTGCTGAAGCTGAATTCCTTCAGTGGGGTGGAGAAACAGCCTACCAGAGCAGTTCCCTTCCATGCATGCATGGAGGGAAGCCTAACTCCTCTGGCGTGTGCAGAAACAGAGTTCAGATCCCAAGGATCTGAGCTCAATTCTCTCACCCCGCTGGAGCTCCGTTCCCACAGCCTTCCAGAGCAATTTCTTTCCACACATGGAGGGGAGCCAAATTCCTCCAATAAGATTCAGAAACACAGCTCATTTCCCAAAGATCTGCATTTTCTGCTGCCCACTGGAACAGTTCCCTTCCACTTATGGAGGGGAACGGAACTCCTCTAGTGAGATGCAGAAATGGAGCCAAGATCCTGAAGATCTGAGTTCCATTCCTGTAGCCTGCTGGAGTAGTTCCGTTTCGCACACGGAGGGGAGCTGAATTCAGCAGGCATCTCTTTCACTCCATCACTTAACAACACAGGAGATTGCTTACTGACTGCAACCAGGAGGGCCAGGATTGTAGTAGTTGAGTGAAGCATCACATGAGCGCCTCATTTAACAACAGTTTTGCTCAACAATTGAGATTAGATTAGAGTCCCAATTGTGGTTGTAAGTTGAGGATTATCTGTATGCCCATGGAATTTTTTCTCCATTGTTCAATAAAGCAAGTGAATTCCAAATAGTGAAATAACTCAGGACTGATGAGTTTTACTATCCTGAATGAAAATTATTGATCACCTGCATTTGATCATTTCATATTTTTCTCAGGCGGGCATTGCTTCTCCCAAGGCCCTCCCCCCAACCCTTATTGTGGTATAAATAATAAGGATTTGAAACTACTGTAATTCTAAAAAAGGATATTAAACAAAATGCGCAAAGATGTTGCAGAGTATTACAGATTGATTTTTTTTAAAAAAAATGCTAATAATGTAATTTTACTTTTTACACTAGAGACTCTTTGAGTCAGAGAAATTATGGATCTCATGGAAAACATTCAGGGTAAAATTTGGCCTTTCCCAAATTTTGCTACTTTCCAGATGTGTTGGGCTGAAACTCCCTTCGTTCCCAATTAGCAACGCTAATACTTCCAGAAAGAAGATAGGAATTGCAGTTCAGAGATGTAAAGCAGGGGTTCTTGACTGGGGATTTATGGACATATTTCAGGGGGTCTGTGAACCAATTCACAGCTTGTTATTATTACTGTATATTGTTGTTAGTTGTGAAGTCGTGTCCGACCCATCACGACCCCATGGACAACGTTCCTCCAGACCTTCCTGTCCTCTACCATCTACTGGAGTCCATTTAAGCTCACGCCTACTGCTTCAGTGACTCCATGCAGCCACCTCGTTCTCTGTCGTCCCCTTCTTCTATTGCCCTCAATCTTTCCCAGCATTAGGCTCTTCTCCAGTGAGTCCTTCCTTCTCATTAGGTGGCCAAAGTACTTGAGTTTCAACTTCAGGATCTGGCCTTCTAAAGAGCAGTCAGGGTTGATCTCCTCTAGGACTGACCGGTTTGAACGCCTTGCAGTCTAGGGGACTCGCAGGAGTCTTCTCCAGCACCATAGTCCAAAGGCCTCAATTCTGTATATTATATGTATCTTATTTTTAATGTTTTGATAACAATTTGAGCAAAACTGCTTGCCTTTGTAACCTATATATCCATGTATTTATTTTATGCATTTAAATGCATTTTTCTAAAAAGCGCTGTCATCAGACTCTCAAGGGAGTTTGTGGCACCCAAAGATTAAGAAACTGATCTAGAAGGTCTATTCTACAGTGGAATGCTAATATAATAATCTTTTTCTTTTTTTCTCCCACAAGGGGGAGCTTTTAAGACACAGAGACTTAACAGTTGATAGCTTTTCTATCTACTGGGCTTGGACTTTCCAACCCCTTTTTGGCTCAGAGTCTTCCCGAATTATTGCAGTTATAACTCCCAGAAATCCAAACCACAACAAATACAACAAAAATTCTTTATTCACTTGCACTTTTAGGATTACTGGAATGTGCCCCCAACACAACTAGAAAGTGCCTTCTCTGCTTTTAAGCAGCCCCAAGCTACATGCCAGGAAAAGCAATTAATTATATAAACTTCTAAATGTTGAATGAACATCTCCTAACTACATAAATGTGTTTGTAAATAAAATGATAATCTTGTTATATTTTATGTACTTGTTATATTTTATGTACTACTTATTTTATGTACTTGTTATATTTTATGTACTACTTATAAAAGCAAGATTCAACAAGAAATGAATTAACCTGTATAGTAAAATATACAGCCTCTTAGAATTAGCCATCTAGTCAAGAACTCAGTTCTATCTGAACAAAGATAACAGATTTTCTCAGGTCAGCCTGTGCGTGTAACCAACAGCATTGCTTTCTTGAATGCACAATGCAGCCATTGTGCTGGTTTTGTTGCACCAGACGGGGATTTCTCAAATTTGGCAACATTAAGATGTGTGGGAGTTCATATCCACACATCTTGGAGTTGCCAAGTTTGAGAGCTATTGCAGTAGACAAGGGGTGTCAAACTGACGGCCCGTGGGCTGGATGTGTCATGCACAGGCCACGCCCACCCTGGCTCCACAAAGGCAAAAAACATTGCAATACGTCACGATACGTCACAATACATCACATGATACAATCACGTTTGACACCCGTGCAGTAGACTAACATCCCCCAGAAACAGTTTGCACGAGTGGCTAAAGGTAGTGTCTTTGATGGTGAACTCATCAAATTTGCAGACGATACCAAGCTGGCAGGAATAGGCAACACTCCAGCAGATAAGCTTAAGATACAGAAGGATCTGGACAGACTTGAACATTGGGCACTATCTAACAAAATGAAATTCAATGGTGAAAAAAGTAAGGTTTTATATTTAGGCAAGAAAAACCAAATGCATAAGTACAGTATAGGTGGTACCTGTAGTAACTATGAGAAGGATCTCAGAGTCCTAGTGTACAACCACTTAAATATGGGCCAGCAGTGTGCTGCAGCTGCCAAAACAGCCAACACAGTGCTAGACTGCATTAACAGAGGGATAGAATCAAGATCACGTGAAGTGTTAATACCACTTTACAATGCCTTGGTAAGACCACACTTGGAATACTGCATCCAGTTTTGGTCACCACAATGTAAAAAAGATGTTGAGGCTCTAGAAAGAGTACAGAGAAGAGCAACAAAGATGATTAGGGGACTGGAGACTAAAACATATAAAGAATGGTTGCTGGAATTGAGTTTAATGAAGAGAAGGACTAGGGGTGACATGATAGTAGTGTTCTAATATCTCAGGGGCTGCCACAAAGAAGAGGGAGTCAAGCTATTCTCCAAAGCACCTGAAGGCAGGACAAGAAGCAACGGATGGAAACTAATCAAGGAGGGAAGCAACCTAGAACTAAGGAGAAATTTTCTGACAGTTAGAACAATTAATCAGTGGAACAACCTGCCTCCAGAAGTGGTGAATGCTCCAACACTGGAAGTTTTTAAGAAGAGGTAGGAAACCCTATACCATTTGTCTGAAATGGTATAGGGTTTCCTACCTGAGCAGGGGGTTGGACTAGAAGACCTCCAAGGTACCTTCCAAATCTGTTATTCTGATCAATCAGGATAGTTATTGAGAACTTCAGATTAATTACAGGTAGTCCTTGATTTAAAACCATTTGTTTAATGACAATTCAAAGTTAAAATGGCAGTGAAAAAGTAACTTATGATCATTTTTTACACTTACGACTGATGTAGCATCCCTATAGTCATGTGATCAAAAGTCAGATGCTTGGCAATCGGCATGCATTTATGACTGTTGCAGTGTCCCGGGGTCACGTGATCACCTTTTGCAACCTTCTGACAAGCAAAGTCAATAGGGAAGCCAGATTCACTTAACAATCGTGTTACTAACTTAACAACTGCAGTGATACACTTAATAACTGTTAAGTGAAAAGTCATAAAAAGGAGCAAAACTCTCTTAACTGTTCTGACTTAGCAACAGAAATTTTGGGCTCAATTGTGGTTGTAAATCAAGGACTACCTGTACAAGATTTTGGCAATTTAAGCAAGCTGATAAGTAATGCAAAAATTGTGTGCAAAATCTTACATCATGATTTCTAAAGCCCAAGTTTTTATTGGGTGACAATAAATGAAACTTCAAAAGTGACTTATTCCATGTACTTTAATAGCCTGTCTTCCTATATGCCTCAAGGATAGTCTAAATATAGGTGGAAAACATGTCAGCCCTTTGAGGTAAGCCAAATTAGGAAATTAGGATTCCACAAGGAAATACCAGGACTTTATTGATATATAGGCTATAATATCACAATCTTGAAAGCCTGATGATGTTTTCCTTCCCTCCATCTTACACCAAAGAGAATCAAAGTAGGGTCACTTTAACTTTCTTTCTAATACCTTCTTCCCTTCCTGGGCTTAATTTATAATTTGCTATCAGACTCTGAATATCTTATATTTATAGTCATAAGATTGTATTTTATGATTTATGATTTATCACTTTGTTGCTTGTATGTACACTGAGAGCTTATGCACCGGAGACAAATTCCTTGTGTGTCCAATCACACTTGGCCAGTAAAGAATATTCAGTTCTATGGACTGTGGAGATTCTCAGTCATCCAGGTCATAGTTATCCCAAAGGTGCTTTTTCACAAGGCAACTGGACTTTCTTGTTTTTCTTTGAAGACGTTTCACTTCTCATCCAAGAAGAGCTGAAGAAACTTCTTGGATGAGAAGCGAAACGTCTTCAAAGAAAAACAAGGAAGTCCAGTTGCCTCGTGAAAAAGCACCTTTTGGATTTGTTCTTCTCTGAGATCATTGCTGTGGTTCCCTACAAGATCCCCAGGCATTCCTATGGAGTACTTTTCATTATGCAACATCCCAATCAACTCTAAGTCACTCTTTCTTTCTATCTCTTACCTCTTACAGATCCGAGCTTACATTGGAGCCTTTGCCCCTGATGCCAATGAGGCAGCTGATCTTACAGCCCTCCGTTTTTTCTCTGTCAACTCCATTGTGGATCCCTGGGTCTTCATCATTTTTCGGACATCCATATTTCGCAGTTTGCTCCAGCGGTTTTCTAGGAGGCTGAGTTTGAAGAAGGATCTGCATTTCCAGGATCAGCTCTTGGGAACTTGGCAGAGGAAAGAATCCAATGACATACGATAAATGGGCTGGAGCTGGAAATGAACTGGACTTCTTCTTGGGGCACCTCCTGGTCTTCAAAGCCGAAGTATTACAAGTCAATGTTTATTAAGGTTGAAAAGAGGGACCAAGATGACTCTGTGATACTGGCTGGAGCTTCATTGGTAGACTCCGTTCTAGATTTGGTGCTTCTTGAAAAACCCAAGATGCAGTTGTCACAGGACTCATTCATATTACAGTGACAATTTACTTGACTGGTGGGATCCATTTGCACAGAAGCATTTAAAAATGTATTTTTAAGTCCAAATATTCTACCAGTGATACTGGCCACTTTGAGTTCCAATTACCTTTCCTACCAACAAATTTTATTTGCATGCTGCAAATCTATGGTTTAAATTATTAAAAGGTGAGAAGGAGAAGAGAATTTTTTTCTGTATGTCTGAACCCCTCCCCAAGCATAGGAGCTGATCCTAATTGACCAACCATGGAATCATGGAAGACAGGTACAGAATATGGAATAGAAACTTTCAGGGATATGGACTAGAAAAAGCTGCTATGCAAATTCTTTCTCTTTTTCATTGCTCTCTGTGGTGGATTTGTGACAGGTGTACTGTGTGTCCACACTTAGAGCAATTTGCACTTCTTTGTTGGCCCTTCTAAACAGAGATATTGTAAAGCTAGAGAAAGCCTTGAAAAGGAACAATTCGTACATTGACAATCAAAGTGTCATTGTAATCTTGAACAAATGTTTAAACTGGAGGTTCTTTAAAGCAAATGGTTGAAAAGCAAACATTTTGACTGCTATATTTCCGTTAAATAAAGTTGGGTGCATTCATTAAAATCCAATTATAGCTTATGCTTTGAGCCTGGGAGGGAGCATATTCATTTTGTTTGTAGCTTATGCAACTAAAGACAATGGATTGGCTGAGTTTTGCA
>NW_015386929.1:501749-514646 GCF_001527695.2 Protobothrops mucrosquamatus | reverse complement strand
GCAACATGTAAATGACATATTTGCAGTTTCTTCGCTTTATTAATTCTCTGCCATACATTGCCCACAGTAGGAATGCTGTGTGAGGGTGAGCACAAAAATTGAGAAAAATGAAGAAAAATAACTTGCCTTTTTTTCTTTTTGACTGCAGCGAATTGCCAGAATTTGGGCTGCACAGATGATCATCATGGATCTGTTATTGTTCCGCTTGGTCAAAACCCATTTTCCACAACAAAAATTGAATTCCAGGTAGACGTGTAAAAAATTGCACTGAACAAGGTCAAAGAGATTGCAGAATTATTTCCTTTCAGCCTGCCATAACAGTTACAACACTGGGGTTTCAACTTAATACAAACAAAATCTATGATTTTTCCACACAATTCATTACTGTGATTAAAAAAAAGGATTAAGACACATACAAAGCCTCCAGTGACACCTCTGGATTTCCTGGTCACATCTGTCTGGACATTGTTGGTTGAGTGTTATATTAATCTTTAGTGGCTTATTATATTTTTCTCTACTGATCCTGTGCAATAAAACAGTTATGGTCAGCCTTTGATATTTCTGTAGCTCAGATATTATGGAGATATTCTCTGAAAAAAGAGTAAGAAATTGTTTAGTTTTTAGTTATTTTTATAGTGTGTGTAAACTAGAATACAGGTATATTCCAGAATTCTGCTAAATGTTTGTTTCTAGAAAACATATGCATGCATTTTTTAATATTTACAGTCATCTGAAAAGACTGATCCATGATGTTCTGTAACTGATATTTTACTACTTTGCATCCACTATTTAATAAGATGAGCCAATGACTTAGTTTTTTTAACCATTATTCATTCAATTGATTATATGGGTTATGTGAGGTTGAAGTCAAAGCAAACAAATCACAGGATGATTTAGCAAAATGTGTGACCCAACCAGAGAATTTTGCAAGTTTAGATATTTAATATTATAGGAGGACATTCTTGTAAGGTCTAAAACGATTTACAGATTATTATTTCTTACGTAGAACGACGATTGAATAACCTCCGTTGGGTTACGAATTCGTACGTTTTACAAGATCCAAACTAGGTCGTCAACGTGTATTGACCTGTTGTTGATTTACCGTCAGTTCATAATCTTTTGGAGATTGATTATTAGTAGACCGACTGACAGTTTCATAGAACAGAGGGAAAATATCTATTGATCAAGAGTACAATAAAAAAGAAAAAAATCATAATGCATGGAATAACAAGTGTGTTGGGCTTGCCACTTGGAAAAGACTTTTCACATGGTGGATCATAATGGTCAGGGCTGGAATTTCAGCTGATAGAACTACAAATCCTGGCCCTTAAAATATTAAAATATTGCACGTTAAAATTCCCTGGACAATAATACAGTACAATAGTACAGTACAATAGTACAGTAGAGACTTCTGCTCCATGGGGACAAACAAGATATATGACAGCATGAATTCCTGTGCCTCTGAACAGGAGGGAAACAGGGCAAAGCAGCTGTGTGAATATGGACTAGTTTCACACAGTGTACTATGCCACAGTTTGTTACAGCTCTGTTGAACAAGCCATAGTTCTGGTTTATAACAGGGGTTCCCCACCCCCAGGCCACAGACCAGTACCATTAGGAATTGTTAGGAACTGTGCCGCACAGCTGGAGGTAAGTGGTGGGTGAGTAAGCAAAGCTTCACCTGTATTTGCAGCCACTCTCCAGCGCTACCTCAGCTCCACTTCGGATCCTCAAGCATTAAATTCTCATAGTAGTGCGAACCTTACTGTAAACTGCACATACAAGGAATCTAGGTGGTGCACTCCTCCTTCCCCTCCTCCCTGGTCCATGGAAGAACTGTCTTCCAGGGAAACAGTCCCTCCTGCCAAAAAGATTGGATGCACAAAATGTGTGAGTTCCCAGATCTTGCCAACCCTTGAGCACCTTTATTATAGTTTAATGCACTGAGCTAATTGCATTAAGAAGTGGAAATGAGCTGACTCTTGAGCATCAGTGTGTAGCTTCATTTTACTGGTGCAAGAGGCACATGAGGAACCTGCATGAGGGATTGGGGGCAGGGCACTTCATTTTCCTGTTTACCTTTTCAAAAAAGATTATTATATCATGCTACGGGATTATTATATCATGCTACATACACACAAATACATACATACATATATATACATACATACATATATATATGTGTGTGTGTGTGTGTGAAAAATCTAATTAAGAGATGAAAAATATACATATCATTCCTGTGAGTACAGTATAATATGATGATTGAATGAAAAGTGCTTTGAGTGTTACAAATTGCCAAAATATGGCAACAGCAATGCACTAGAAACTCCTATGTGTTCTTTAGCATTTGTTCTTTCACCTCGGTTAATCTGAAGTTGTTATTGAAAAAGTTTGTGTTGCCATGGTTTGTGCAACAGAAGCCTGCAGTCAGTCATCAGCGTACTTTAAGCAGTGCATCCTGATTGAAATTTTGATTGCTGAAAGAGTCCTTGCATTCAGCACTGAATGCAGAATGTTTATCTTGATTATTGTGTTGACGTGAAATAATATGTACTGCTGTACTTATAGATGGTGAATCAGAGAGAACAATCAATAAGTTTCATATAAGAAAAGCTGATGAACTGATAAAGGGCAATCACTCAAAGTGAAACTATTGGCAACCTTGGCATTTCACAGAAATATGTGGAACACAGTGTTGATGTTTGTCAAATTCAAAAAGTTTGTGCAAGATGGGTCCCTTGCATGCCGTGACAGAGTTGAAACCTTAAAAATTTGAAATTTGCAAGCAGTTGTCATGCTATTAGGCACAAGAAACTAAGAACAACAAGATGAATTGCTCAGAGTAGTTTCTTTATTGCTGTTTGCCATAGACAAGAATCCTGACAGACTCAATTACGCTTTGAATAAGTATGGGATAAATTTAAGGATGATCCCTTCTGGGCCTCTTTGTGCAAAGTAAGGACTCAAGACTGATCTGCCTCTTAGCTCCTTGGGAAGAAAAAAACCCTCCCTCCTACATCTCAGCATCAGATTCCACCACATATGCTATGAGAATAAAGAATTTCTTCACAGCAGAATTATGATAGCCAGCAAAATAGAGACTCATCACAAATTGTCAGTCCATGGAATATCATCAGGAAAAAAGTATCACCTGTGGGGAAAAAAATTCAAAGCCAGAGACTGAAAGGAAAACTTAAAAGTTATAGTTTTTGGGATGCAGATGGTTTTATTTACATAGAGGTTTTTTTGTTTTACCTGGCACTACTATCAACAAAGAACATTAAACTGCAATGCTCAAAACTCTGAAACTAGGATTAAGTAAAGTTTGGAAGTATAGAAAAAAATTGTGCTGCAGCATACTAAACCTCACTTTGTAAGTCACTCAAGAGGCAATTGCAAAGTTGTGTGTGCATTACCCATCCACCAAATAGTCCAAACCTGGCACCTTATAATTTCTTTCTTTTCCCATTTTTTAAACCGCCTTTATGGGCATCTGCTTCACTCAAATGAAGAGATAGAAAGGACTGTCAAGACCTGGTGGAAGAGACAAAGTGTGGAATTCTTTCATGATGGCTTTAAGAAGATTGTCTGTCAATGGCAGAAATGTACAACAAATTTGATTGTGATGCTCTCTGAGCTTGGTTGTTTTCTTGCAGATGTTTCATTACCCAACTAGGTAGCATCTTCAATGCTAGAGGGAAATGGCATAAATGGTGAATATGTGGAGAAAAAAAAATCAAGTTATGAAAGGGCTCATTTTAAGAATTATTTTCCTGTTTCATTTATTACCAGCTGTACCCAGCCACGCGTTGCTGTGGCTCAGTCTGGTAAAAGCGTGTGTTGCTTTTATGTCCAACAGATGGCACTGTTTTTCAAAAAAAGCATGTTTTACCTGTCACAGGTGTGACATCTATATAATATAGGTATATAAAAACACGTGCGTATTCGAATGCAACGTTGTGTCAAAATTTCAAAGCAATCGGTGAAGAACTTTCGGAGTTTAAGATTTTGAACAAACAAACATTTACATTTTTATTTATATAGATAATATCCATATTTAAACTAAAGTTATGGAGGTGTAGGCACTACTTTTCATTTAATCCTTCTATCATCTGAAAATTAAAGGGGGAAAATTACTTATGAAATTGTATTATAAAGAAACTGACTTCAAAAAAATTGACAGCTGACAGCTTTGGATTTGTTTTTTACTATTAGTTACACCTGAAATCTATGCAATGGGGACAGACTTTCTACCACACTCTATGTCCCAGGCCTTTATCTGATAAACCATCCAAAATCTATAGCTTTGATCCTGAAATTATAATGACCATCCCCTCTGTTTTTCTCCCTCTAATCCCATGTCCATCTCCTCTGTGCAGTGCCTGCTCAGAGTGATGAAAGTATTTTGCTTTCTATTAGTGAATTTTGTTTTTGCAGTCTCCCCATTTATCTAAACTTGTGGGGGCTGTTTGGATTAATATATAGGTAATCCTCAGTTATCAAGTGCTCTATTTACAACCATTTAAAGTTATGATGGCATGAAAAAAAGTAACCTTAAAACTAGTCCTCACCATCACAGCATAGCAATAGCACATAGACTTATATACTGCCCTGTAATGCTTGATAGCACTCTCTAAGTGGTTTACAGAGTCAGCATATTGCCCCCAACAATCTGGCTCATTTTACTGATCTTGGAAAGATGGAAGGCTGAGTCAATCTTGAACGGGTCAGGATTGAATTCCTGGCTATGGGCAGAGTTTGCCTACAATACTTCATTCTAACCACTGCGCCACCACGCAAGATTCAGGCACTTTTCAACCAGGAATGTCTACAATCATTGCAGTGTCTTGCAGTCATGTGATTGCTATTTGCACACTTCATAGCAGGCTTCTGACAAGCAGAGTCAGAATAAGTTGGATAGGTTGCAGTAAAATCACAATTCACAGGTGTGTGATGTCTCATTTATCAACCGTGGATGATTCTCTTAGTGATCTTGGTGGAAGTGAGGTTTAATATCCAATGAAATTACATGATTTTTGTTTAGTGATGGTGTGCTGGTCCCAACTGTGATCATTAAGCAAGGACTATCTGTGTTGCCTTTTGTAAGGGCAGTTCCCTGCAGGGAGGCAGATGAGAAAACCTGTGTGGCATCTTTGCAATGTACCAGTAAGATCCACCTTATGTAGGTACATTAGGAAGTGACACCCATGTCCAAAAAGGGCAGATATTCTATTGTGATAGCACAGGGCTGCTTTTGTCATTTTGACAAAGTGTTGGGTTCTGTGGATACTACTGTAGTTTACAGAACTGAGCTAAGAAATATTTTAAGTGCAAGTGTAATAAAAAGCATAGAAGGATATGCACAAAAAGTTTGTTAAGCAAACCCCTACGTCTGGGTAAAGCAGAGCATCTTGCAAGTAGGCCAGAGTGCAGTGTTAATGCCCCTAGAAAGGCAGGGAAAACCCCGTAACTGAAGACGCCCTTGCTGAGAGGACGTCTCTTTAGCATCAGCTATTTTCAATGCCACAATCTGATCCCATGACTTCCCTTTCCAAAGATCTCAAAAATGGGTAGAATCAGACCAAGAGAGTTGTTCCAAGAAATGTAAGGGGGTATACAGTACTTCCATTTAATTATGTTTGAGATGTGGTTCTGCAGGAAGACGACCGTATAGTGGAAGCAGAGGACAATACAGTATTTTAATGTAAAGTGATCACTAAACTAAGCCAGCCAGAACTGAAAGTGTCTTGAAACCAGAATCGCTTTCTCTTCTGATGACAAATCCAGATTGAGACTTTCTACTTTTACTAACTGGTTCTACACAGTCAGTTTGATGTAGGGATTAAGGCATCAGAGAGAGCAGGTGTTCTAGTCCCACCTTAAGTACAAAGCCACCTGGGTGGGGTCTGTGGCAATTCGCCACAGCCAACTCACTATGGCCAACTTGCAACAGCCAACTCACTGCAGGACAACTCGCCATGGCCGACTTGCCATAGGACAGTGGTTCTCAACCTGTGGGTCGGGACCCCATTTGGGGTCGATCGACCATTTCACGGGGGTCGCCAAGCAAGGCTGTCCGCCATTTTTTTGTCCGCCATTTTTTTCCCCTTTTCCGGCGGGTGCCTTACCTCCCTTGGGCTGGGCCAGCTGGTGGTCAGCCTGCTCCATCTCTGCCACTTGCCAGCTACGCCTCGGCCGGCGCAGGGGGCGGAACCACGCATGCGCGGCGCTCCCGGGCAGGGAAAGTCCTCGACTTACGACCGGTCGGGTAGTCCTCGACTTACGACCGGTTGGGTAGTCCTCGACTTACGACCGGTTTAGTCCTCGACTTACGACCGGTTGGGGTCACGGCATTAAAAAGGTTGAGAACCACTGCCATAGGGCAATTCACTGTGGGAAAGAGTTAAACCAGGACTCTTCAAACTTGGCCCTTTTATGATTTGTGGACTTCAACTCAGCATGCTGGCTGAGGAATTCTGGGAGCTGAAGTCCACAAGTCACAAAAGGCCACGTTTGAAGACTCCTCAGTTAAACTAATATCAAAGAAATGGTGGAATAGAATCATTAAAGAAAGGGTGCAAAAGGAGGGGCAGAATGAAATGTGAATAACAAAAAGTAAAATATTTTTTATTTATTTTAAATAATTAAATTGAATTGTCAAATTGTCCCATAGCTAATTGTCCTATGGTGAGTTGTCCTAATGTGAGTTATCCTATGGTGAGTTGGTCATGGCGAGTTGTCCCATTCCAATCTGGGTGACCTTGGGACAGTCACTTTCTCAGACTTGGGAAGTAGACAGTGGCAAACCACTTCTGGAAAACTTTGCCAACAAAACTGCAGGGCCTAATCGAAGGCAGCTGCTAGGAGTCAAAAACTGACTCAGAGGCACCCACACACCATTCTATACATTCACCATTTGAGGGGCGGGAGTCTCTGATCTTGTCTGAAGCTTTCAATTAGATCCCCAATCTCAAGACTTCAAAATTACTCACCGACTCCATCTAGTCAAAATTCATTTTCAGTTTATTGGCCATTATTTAGCTCATTGTTTAATGGGAAAAGTATGATGGACTTCTTTTTGCTGTTTTATCTGTAGTTTCCAGAGCATTCTGCAGCTCAATAATTAGTCTATATCAGTATCTCTCAACCTTGGCAACTTTATGATGTGCGGATTTCATCTCCCAGAATTCCCCAACCAGCAAGGCTGGGAAATTCTGAGAGCTGAAGTCTACCATCTTAAGGTTGCCAAAGTTGAAAAACATTGATCTATAATATCATTGAGCTAACTTTTACATTCCTGGAAGGAGATTGTCTTGTTTTCCAAAGGCTGTCAGTCAGAGTAAACAATCAATGTTTATTATTAAACTAGCTGTACCCGGCCACGCGTTGCTGTGGATCAGTCTGGTTAAATGGAAAAGAAAGAATTGGAAATTTGGAAATCGTAAATGGATCGTAAATCGGAAACATTGAAATGGAATCGTAAAATCGTAGCGTGTGTTGCTTTTACGTCCAACAGATGGCGCTGTTTTTCAAAAAAGCATGTTTTTACCTCTCACAGGTGTGACATCTATATAATAATAGGTATATAAAAACACGTGCGTATTCGAATGGAACGTTGTGTCAAAATTTCAAAGCAATCGGTGAAGAACTTTCGGAGATTTAAGATTTTGAACAAACGAACATTTACATTTTTATTTATATAGATTGGCTCCAGACATTAATTTCTTGTGGTGCTTTATGGAATGTTGTTACATTTATGCTTGCTTGCTTGTTTCAAAATTCTCAATGCACTCAACCGAAAGTAAGAGGAAGAAGAAAATCACCAACAGCAAAACAGATAAACAAGAATGACAAAGCAAACGGGCATTTACGCTCCTGCTTATCTGGGCAATCACCCAGAGGCTGGGTTTTGGCACATCCAGAAGCTTTTTTTCAAAAGCACGCTTGTAGGCAGGGCTCCTGTCAGCCAAACACGTGCTTTGTAGGCAGTTGGTCCAGGCAATAGTAAGTTAAGGACCGTCACCTAGCAAGTGTTTAAAAGGGATTTCTGCATGAGAGCTGTGTGTCAGGAAGAACATGTTTCTGTCATGTTTCAGTACTGACAGGTATATGCCTGTACTTCAGAAATCAACTGTCAATCTAGAAAAGGGAAGCAGTGGCTTAGGAAATAGCTCTCTGCAAGTAGGCAAAACCTATAAATTTGGAGCACATAGCACAGCCCTGCTATCTGCAGATTATAGAGTTTCTATAGACTTGCTCTCCTCATATTATATTCAGCCAGAGCTATGGTTGAATGGGAAAGTTTTATGAGGAAGGGCTTTTCATGCATCCATTATATATATATATTTTTTTAAAAAAAACACACAACGTTTTCCAGAAAGGGGAAAGGAAGTTAGATTGTTTATCCAGATTACTATTTATCAGTATTCCTGTCAGACAGTTGCTTTCGCTTTGAATACAGTAAATCTCTTTCACTGTGTGTTTTCCTTTGCCACTGATGAGCACAAAGCAGATAAGAGTTGATACAGTTAAGCGAAGGCTTAATTGTGCAATCAGGATTGCAACTGGATCTCATCTTGCTATGGCAGGGCTAGATTATCTGTCACTTGTCACAAAGTCTCTTTATAGGTGGCAGCAGAGGTAAGTGCTTGGAATCCTGAAAGGCCAGCCTGGAAAAACATCATAGATTTTCATAGAATCTTAGGGCTGGAAGGGACCTTGGAGGTCTTCTAGTCCAGGGGTAGGCAACCTTGGCTCTTTTATGACTCGTGGACTTCAACTCCCAGAATTCCTGAGCCAGTTGGCTCAGGAATTCTGGGAGTTGAAGTCCACGAGTCATAAAAGAGCCAAGGTTGCCTACCCCTGTTCTAGTCCAACACTGCCTAGCCCTAGGGCAGGAGTCTTTATTCCATTCCAGACAAATGGTTGTCCAATCTTTTCTCAAATATGATAATCTTTGCTGTAGAGACTAATGGCACTGACAAGTTTGTACTCCAAATATAAAATAAGTATGTTTTCCCTGTATCATTCTGCCTTAGTTTGGCATTTTATTTGCAATGTCTAGATGAATTTGTACGGCTCATTTAATAAAAAAAATGTTGGCTAGTTCATGAATCAGTGCATCAAGCCAATATAGGCAATTGAGTTAATTCAGTAAATTACGGGTTAATTTGTTATGTGAACAGAGCCATGGTTTCCTAGCATTATTCAAACTCAGGAATTTGATTGCTATTTGTTATGGGAATGTACTGCCCTGAATAACAGTATAAACTCCAGCATCTTGATCAACTCATTCACCCCAACTCTAGTTCATGAATTAGTCAATTTCAGTAGCAGAGTCACTGCCAAAAGCAAACTGAATCTGGAAAACCTAGCTGTGGGGCTGGCCACAAACCTTTCCTAGTATATTTTGCTCAGGGTTTTTCCCTGGATATAATTTAACTTTCCAAAACTTAAAATGAGATCACTTATCCTTAAATGGCATGACACTGAGCAATGACTCAGCCGGCAAGGAAGTAATGCATTCAATAAACTCTCAGGTATCCTGTGACTTTTACAGAGGCCCCAAGCACTCTGGATGATCTACCCTTTCCATATAATCAGCTTTCCAGTGGAAAATTAACGTCCTCTAAATTTCTGAACCATTCTGTATGTTAATATGGCCCAGTTCTTGGAAGTAAAGGTCAAATCATTAGACAAATCATGTATTGATTAATTGACTTACCGTACTTACTTACTTACTTACTTAATTACCTGGGGAGGGGAATAATCAGAAAAATGGTATGAGCAAAGTAAATATGTATGTACAGTATGTAGTCCTATTCCTGGATTTGGGTTTTTGTAGATCCTACCTGATGTGTGATTTTCTTGGTACTGTAAAATACAAAGCGGTTTACCATTACCTTCTCCTAAATTATGGACTTTCCTTTTGTCACTAAAGAGATTTTTCCATCTCTAGCATCTTCCTATATATTACGCAGCTAGAATGACCTTCACACCATGGATGGTGCTGCTGGGATTATATAATCTTGGAATATACTTTGGTATTTTTCACTCATTTTTCCTAAGAATCACTCTCCCTGAGAAAGCAAAGCAGGATTTGGAGGGGATGGGGATATAAAGTAAGATCTATAGAAGCCCAACTCCAGGAAAGGGGAGTACACATATATGAAACTGCCCTTGAAGACCACTGAGAAGCTACAGCTAGTCCAGAGTGCAGTGACATAGGCAGTGGTGTGTCATGTTATGTACATATGACATCCCTGCTTCTTAAGTTGCACTGGTTGCCATTCGGCTTCCAGCTACAATTCAGGGACTATGATTGAATATAAAGAAAGCCAACTAATGATAACAAGTCAACCTTAAACTGGTAGTGAAGATAATGAAGTGGTGGATATTCTGCCTTCGAGGGTCAACCATCAATAAAGGAAATAGCAGTCAAGAAATATGCATAGATTCGCACTTCGTACAATAGCAGTGAAGGGCTTAGAAAAGATATTCAGATGTTTGAATGTGTCTATATCTACAAAGATCAGAACTGTGCAGGGATTGCTTTTCCCTAACACAGTTTATGGAAGCAAAAGTTGGAAGAAGCAGGATAAAAAGAGTATTGATGTTTTTGAACCTTTGTGATGGAGAAGACTTCTGAGAGTACCGTGAACAGCTAAGAAAAATTGAAGAAATCAATCAAAAGTTCTCACTCCAAGTACAAATGACCAAGTTCAAATTATCCTACAATGGACATATTATGCAAAGACCTAGCTCTCATGAGAAGTCTATCATGGTGGGAAAATTGGAAGGAAAAAAAAGGATGACTAGGAGCAAAACTGATTTGTGAACCAGGAGACAGATCATCAGGGAGAAAACTTATGTGGTCACTGAGAGTTAAATAGTGGCTTGATAGCACATAATCAATCAGATCCTATTCGGTGGTGGGGATAACCTCTTGAACCTCTTTTGCAATGTTGGATTATTGGGTACCTCCAGTGCAGTCACTGACAGTAGTAGATGGCCCACTTATCTTAAGTTGTAACAGCATATTCAGTTCTTGTGGTCTTTCATTGCATAATCATCCAGGATGGTCAGCTGATGATGAACTACTAAAAGGGAATTTCTCTAATACAGTACTTTTGAATGCTATGACACCATCACTCCCCAAATTTGGAAATATGACTCTTCTTCAGCTGACAGAGAGGCAGATGTGTGAGAGAGTCTGTGTGTTTGTGTGCATGTGTGTATTTGTGTGAGAGAGAGACAGTGAGAGAGAGAGAGAGAGAGAGAGAGAGAGACTCTCTCTCTCTCTCTCTCTCTCTCTCTCTCTCTCTCTCTCTCTCTCTCTCTCTCTCGGTGCAAAAAAATCATTATTAGTTTTAGAAGAGACAACAATGGAAACATTAAAGTTGTGCATTTCACAGACAGCAGAAAAGATATTTACTGCTGAATGGAGAACAAAATCAACTTATCACCTATGGCATTCTTAATGTCATGAAAAGAAATGCATAAATTTGGCTACCTGGATTGCCACATCATTCTCTGTATAGCATCATGTTAACCAAATGTGTTGTTTTCATGGATTAGGAAGCTAAAAGTTTCAACTGGGTGATTGTTCAATGCCTAGCCAATGACTTTTGCGGCTTTCCTGTGTTTCTTTAGTGAAGAGCTCAGCAATCACCACAGTGATGCCTGCCGATGTATCTATCTCCAAACACTTTGATTCCTTATGCAAGTGAGCATTTTCTCCACCACTGCCCAGCATAGTTGGCAGGATTGGAAAATCGAGAGCTAGGAAAATTTGCCACATTTGGTATGCCCCTGCCATTTTTGTAGATTCACCTTCTTTGTCTTTGGCCTTTTCTCCTCTCTAATTTCAAACTTATTTGGAGATATCTGATTAGAATTAATGTAGTGGAGAGTTTCAGGAGGTACAAGTCTGAGTCAGTTGCAACTCTAAATGGCAAGTCAAGTTGCAAGGAGGTTCCTGCCATCTGACTCTGCAGGAGTAAGTAACGGGCATTAGGGGAGTTGAAGTCAGCCTTATAAATGCAAATAAAACAAGGGATGACAGGATGATAACTGTTGTCTTGTTTGTCTGCTGTTCATTGATTTCACCAGCTGTCTCGAAGACACTCCCCCCCCCCAAAGTTACAGTCTCAGTTCTAGTAATTATTCGCCATTGAATGTCATTGCCAGGACCTGCTGTTCACTGTCAAGAACCACATAGTCCATAGGAGCAATAAGGCCTTTTAGCATAACTCAAGCAGCACAGTAGCTGCTTCAGGAAAAAAAATGTTATATATATACAACAAAGAATCAGCAACCAGCAGTTTCAGCAGGGGGAAAAGAATGAGACATTTTGTCTTGCATTCATCTTTGACAGAGGAATAATAACCACACATTAATTCTCCTTCCCCAAACATGTGTGGAGAATGCAAGAAAACAGAGAGGGAGGAAGACTTGGATGTTCTCCTGCCCATGCCCCCAGTACCAGTGCCAACCCAGGGCCCAGGAGTCATATTTGGTCACAGAGGTGTCACAGGATACAGTAACAAAAAAAAAAAAATCAACAGGCCATCCATGACCAAGCCACTGAAGCTCTGCCTATTCTATGTGTAAGGCATTTTGATTTCATTGTTGCAGCTGCCATCTTGACTTTTTTGACCGTGCAGTATTCTGCAGCTGCCTCTGGTTAGTCAATTCAGTCTATCCTACCTGACCTGTGATATGCAGGCTTCTTTGAAAATTCTGTTCACTTGTTCTACAGGTCATAGCGGTGCAGCTTTCTAATCTAGACCAGTGTTTCTCAACCTTGACAATTTTAAGGCATGTGGACTTCAACTCCCAGAATTCCACAGCCAGCAATGCTGGCTGTGGAATTCTGGGAGTTGAAGTCCACATGCC
>NW_015386929.1:491583-499280 GCF_001527695.2 Protobothrops mucrosquamatus | reverse complement strand
GATATATTAAGTCAATCACATCTGTCTAGTTAATCGTTTGGTACTCTCCTTGTGCTAGGTGATATAAGGAGCCTTAAGTCCTCAGCCACCTACTGCTCATTCACATGAGCATATGTTGTCTGAGAGCTCTGAAAGAAATACAGAAGCTAAACGGAATCAGCATTGCAGAAGTGGTGTACCGTTGCCTCCTCTGGGAAAAGTTTTCAACTTCCCAGTGAAGACTACTGCTGATGGTCTCCCATCCAAGAAATAAGGTGCCCAATACTAATTAATTTCTGAGTCAAGGGAAGTGCAGCCTAGTACTACTGCCTGGCCAATTTGACTACCTTGAGGAACACTAAACCAGATCCAATTTTGATAGACCACAAGAAATTATTGAGGTCATTGTTTGGCATGCAAGTTGAAAAGATGCAGTAATGGGAAATAATTATTCCACTGTTGCCCAAAAAATTTATACAGATAGGTCCACATATTTACCAAGGCCAACTCAAGGGAGACTCCATCTTTTTAAAATCACCAGTAGTAGAACACCCTGTAGGAGAGACCATAGCTTTCCCATAGAACATTTTTAAGGAGACAGTCACCCCTCCATATAACCAGCCTGCTTAAACAAGCAGGCAGAGGTTTGAGTCTGTCCAAGAGCAAGCAAGGGCTATATCAATTCAACCCAACCAATATCTGGGTCCCAAGAGAGCCTTTACTTATCTGGTGATATCCTCTTTCGAATGTGCTGGACATTAATGACAATCATCCCTTTATCAACATATCTAGTGATCATCCTGACTAGGTATGATGGGAATCCCCATGGTCAGAGTATACGGGGGTGATGAAAGCTGTCATCAACACACCCACAACAAAAGAAGGCTAAATCACATATTTGGGGGCTAAACAGCCTGCTCATAATAGGGCATTTTACAAGGTTCTTGGGTAGCCAAGGTATGCAGAACCAAACCTGAACTGAAACGTAAGAAGTGGATGTTAGAGACGTGACTTGGGACATGCAGATTCTGATGGAGCAACACAAAGGGAAAAGGAGGTTGAATGGGTGCTCCTGTCAATGAACTAAATGTATAGTAAATGATCTTAGGCTATGTTAGCATGACACAGTTACCCATGGTTAAGGGAATAATGGTTTCAGCAATTAACTCAATTTTCTGAGTACACGTGGCATGCTGAATCATAAACCGTTTGCCTGGTTAAAATGTGGTGACTAGTTTGTGGCACAATGTGCAAATGCAAGGACTTTTGCATCACTGGCTTCAAAATTGTGGATGGGAGTGGATGATTGAAGCCCTGCACCTTTTTGTGTTCAAGCAATATGTATTGAAAAGGGGCATGCAGGTTGAAAAGATGCAGTAATGGGATTGGTCTTTGATTGCCCAGGTGCGATTACCATTTTGATGCTAGTGACCATCATAGCAGAGGCTCCTGGAGACAATATCAACTCTTCAAGTTAGATCAAGTCAGGAAACAAACACTACAAGAAATACTAACATGATATTGATAAAGGATATAATGACAGAATCATAAAATCTGACAGCATTTCTTTTTCCCTCCCTCTTATACCAAAGAGAGCCAAAGCAGAGCACTCTCTAATTTCTTTCTCATACCGTCCTATTTTCATCAGCTAATTTCATGTTTTCACAACAATTGTTGCATATTCAACACTATCTCCAAACTCCTCTTCAGGTGAACACGACTTGAATTCTGAAGAGGCAACAGCAGCACTTGAAATGCAGAAATACCTTGTACCTATTTCTTCTAAATTTGCAATTAGCAGAAAAGAAGCTAATTTCTAGAATGTAGATCAGCAAACTTTCCTTGGTGTGCAGTTAGACCTTAGTTTTCAGCAACCAGGTACCTTTGTCTTACAAAAACAAAACACCCTGCGACTGTCACATCCTCCAATTCTCACCCACAAAGTGGGGAAAACCACTTTGTTCAGTATACACAATATTTCTTGAAAGGAGTGTTCAACATGATGAACAAAATAATGCTTAGTAAGTGGTAATGATAAACATGGCTCAGGCAATTTTCTTTTCCCTACTCAGTGACTTCCACAAACATTGGATTACAATTTTCAACCAGCAGGAAATAACACCTGCCTAATCTTCACTGACCTTAAAAATCCAAATAGCAAAGACCAATTAGCACAGGGGTCTTCAAACTTGGCCCTTTTATGACTTGTGGACTTTAACTCCCAGAATTCTTTAGCCAGGCATCGACCGACTCCTTAAGACCCTCAACTTCAGGTGTTCAGTATTTTCCCGGTTCAAACTTCTAGGGACTTAATCGTGAATCTACTCTCTGATGTCCTTCGTTGTCCCGACATCTGATTGACTCTTCGATTTTGGAGAGTCTTCTTTCTCATTTAGGATGGACATATCAACGATTTTTTTATGTATAGTTACTTTAGTGGTCAAGTTGAGCACAACTCAAGAGAATCTCTCTACCTCTTTGTCACTATAGTGATTGCCCATGTTGGCTAGTGATGATGGAAGGAATTATCAGACTTCTGAACAGCATTAGGTTAGCAAGAAGGACTGACCTAAAGTTTCATTTGACTTAAAGGTTCTTAAAACAGGATTTTAAAAAACCACTATAAAATGGGAATAGAAGGGACAAATTGTGTGTAATGTTGCCAAGGCAAACAGGGAGGTGGAATAATTGAGGAAGATACCCATCATTCAGTATAAAACACCTATTTCATATGCAAGAGATCCCAGTTTTACTTCCTGGCCTTTCCAATGAAAGCACACACAGAGACACAAACATTCATCCACAGAACCCAGCTCCAACTTTCTGGTTTGTTTTAGATGCTTAAAATGCTGTCAAGAAGCAAACCATCCCAAAATCCTATGAAAAACAAAGCATTTTAATGACTCTTAAAATGAATTTTAGATGATTCTCAGCGAGTTTAATGGGACTTTCTTACAAATAAATATGCAACAAGCATTGTAGCTTTACTGTTTATGTTTTATTGTATGACACAATAAAGCCAAATGATACCAAAATATTCCCAAAGGTCTGCAAACCACACAGCAACCAGAATTTTTAATATGATTTTTATTAGAAGGCCACAAATATAAAAGGTAACAAATAATGTTGAGTCAATGTATATGACGTTAATGTATGACCTTCCTTTCCTCTGCTGGATGAAGTGACTATGTTTACAGAACTCCACATCACAGCTGTGTGATAGAATTACACATTCAGTCAGCCAAGAAAGGGCTCATCCTTGTGCAAGCTGGACTGATAACAGTGAAACTGATTCTCAGAAGAAAAAGTTGTCAACCAGAAGGACTGGTCTCACTGGTGTGTTTTTGTATTGAGCTATGTGAATCCATCCACTGTAGCATTATGTGATGTATGAACTAGGCTATTGTAGTTCTTTAACTAACCATGACTTTTTTGAAAAGTCACAGCTTAGAGCAACATTTGAACTCAACTAAAGCATTTCTAGGTAAACTACTGTCAATGACAAGATGATGGAAGTTTTAATCTGGTCCAGCAGAGAGAGGATCGGTGTAGGAAATTATTTTATAAGTGGAAAGCACACAGTGAAAGAATTGCTTGGTTTGGGGGTTTTTTTTGCTATTTTTTGTTATCCAAAGGCCACAAAGATTGTAGTAGTGATGAACTGACGAACACTGAATTTGATCGGTCCATTTTTTAAGGAGCATTGACAAAGTTTTAAATACAAAACAGGGATTTTGTTAAAAAAGAAACATCTAACTATTCTCACATGTTGCCAAATTTCAGCAACATGACATTGGGGACACTGTAGGCCAGTGGTGGCAAACCTATGGCACAGGTGCCAGAGGTGGCACTCAGAACCCTCTCTGTGGGCACACGCACCATCGCCCCAGTCCTAGGCCTTCAGCTGGGTTTTATAAAACCTTTTCGCTTTAGGCCTCCGCCGCCGTGTGCAAAAAAAAAGAGGTTCAATCAATGAGTCAATTTCAACTTCTTGCGTGAAAAAAAAAAATCTTGCAAAGTTGGAATTGATTGATTGAAGTTTTTAGTCCCACCCAGACTGCCGTTACCACCACAGCCACGCCCACCCAATGGGCCACACCCACCCAATGGGCCTCACCCACCCAGCACCCGACAATGCATAAGTGGGTTTGGGGTTGCAGTTTGGGCACTCGGTTTCTAAAAGGTTCGCCATCACTGCTGTAGGCCCTATAAAAGAAGCTGGAGCCCCTGTGATTCCTGGGTGACTGCTGTTTTGGACCTCTTCCATTTTTGTACATATTATTGTACCTTTTCCCCACGATGCCATTCAGAGTGCTATCTATCAAGTTAAAAGACCATCTCCCTTCCAGATTCAAGCTGTTGTTTGGGTCAGCTAAGCATTTTATAAACCGGAGTTATCTTTCAATTTGTTCGTTCATTTTTGCAATCCAGGATGAATTCAAGACAAAATATACTTTAAATGAAATGCACATTTAACTAACTTTTTAAATGTAAAACAAATGTAAAACTATTGGATGATAGAGTTTTGGATCAGATGGTAGGCAAGAGGAAAAAAGTGTGTCTAATGCCAACCATGATCCTCCAAAACTGCCCATCTACCAAGCTGCTTTTCCCCATGCGAGGAGGGCGCGTTGAGAACAAAGCAATGAGATGAAAAACATCCCTTGCCAAGAATGTCAGCAGAATTAGCCAACATCTTCCGACTAATTGTTCTTAGCTTAAATATTTAAACATTTTCAAACTATGCTGCCCTGACTTTTTCCCATCCAGCTTAGTCAGAGCCTGAGAAAGAACAGCTGGTGTATAAAATAGTATAACAGATTGCAGAAAAACAACTATTGCACAGTTTTAGAGTAGTCTAGATCCATTTCATTACATGGTTTTGATTTACTTGTATAACAGGATTAGAAATAGTTTTTAAAAATAGTAAGAAAATGGGGGCAGGATATCTGAGAAGTTTCCAAATTATTTTACTTTCAAAAGTAAGTAAGTAAGTGTGTCATTTATGCAAAGAAAAATGACTGAATTTCACATCCTGAGAATCTTAGTATTCACTTGTTAACAAGGAAATGAAAAAAAAAGTTTCCAATTCTTGTGGCTGTGCAGTGTGAAAATATGTGGCTTCTCACCATTTTAGGTGCTACTGTTCCTTCTAAGACAAAATTATATAAAACATGTGTAATTATGAGCATACACTGTTTAAATTTAAATTAAATCCTATAAAATCTAATTTGAAAGTAAAATGTTGATCATACCGGAATTTGTTATGGGAAAAATTATATTATCCTTTAAGAGCAGCTGTAATATTCAATTTGTTACAGGCCAGATATTTTTATTATTATTTTATAGGGCTCTGTGAATATTCTATTAGGAAATTTCATTAGAAGACAATGCAGCTGAATCTCTGAATCAAAGTGATGTATGGGACAATTTATTCAAGCCATTAAATTAAACTAAATGTGTCTGAATCACTGATATATTTAAATAGTTGTGCATTCTGCATTATTTCAGAATAAATCTTTGCAAAAGATATATTTTGAATTGATTCAGGAGTCTGACTTAAATCTAATCAATATGCTCAGTCACACTAAACATTCAGATTGAATTTTACCTAGTATGCAAAAGGGCTAATATTTTATTCAAGTACAAAGCAAACCTTTTATTTTAATCTTTGGAGTATCAGGGTGGTTTTTTTCCCCATTTAATTCTCGGAGACCACCTGGACAAATCTTATGCAATTTTGTTGACAAGGCTTTTCAGAAGTGGTTTGCCATTGCTTGCTTTCTAAGGCTGAGAAAAAGTGACAGGCCCAAGGATACACAGCTGACTTCATGCCCAAGGTGGGACTAGAACTCACAGTCTCTCAATTTCTAGCCTTCTAGACCCTAAGGCAGTGTTTCTCAACCTTGACAATTTTAAGATAGGTGGAGTTCATGCTAGCTGAGGAATTCTGGGAATTGAAGTTCATATATCTTAAAATTGCCATAGTTGAGAAATTCTGTTCTAAGGAATACTGCTTTAAGAAGTATACAGCATTGTCTCTAATCCTGCAGGCTCTTTTGTAGCAGATAGTCTTTGTGCATTTGTTTAGACTTTTTTTGAAGCCATCAAAACTCTACTATCATTATAATTTGGGCAGTCAGTGGTGAACACTTACAAAGACATAATCATGCCATGTATGAGTATTAGTGGCCAATCCATCTGCATTCATTGCTCCTAATCTTTCTGCAAACACATAGAACTTTAGGGGGGAAAGATGATGCAGGTGAAAGAGAAACTATTCAATATATGGCATTCCAAAAAGTTCTGTCAAGCATTAAATTGGAGGTGAGGTTCTATTTTGTGTGGGTAGGACAATTTTCGAGGACAAAAATTATCTAATGTTTGCGAGATCCAGATTTCATCACTCACTCCTATGCAGTCTGTGTTCATGGGCCAGGTCTTTCTAGTCTGGGCAGGGGAACAGCTGTGTTTCTCAGCTGCTTCCTCCCAGCCTCATTTATTTAGAGACATATTGCTTTTGGACAGGGGAGTTCCATATAGTTTTCTTAGCTAATAGAAAGGGGGTGGGAGTTTTTAGAATCATTCTTTCATGACCTTTTGCTGGACAAGAATTTCTATCATACTAAGCCAGGATGACAACTCAGCATGGGATAACATGGGAGTTCTCCATATCTTTCAGAATAATCAGATAGTAAGTGTGTGCAAGATGAGTGACTCTATAAATGTGATAATAAATACAAACAAATAAGTACATGTATCCATGCAAAAAAAAGTGGCCATTTTTTGGGAGTGATAATTCAAATAAGAATTTCTTTGTGGGGTCCTGTTGCTCTCTGAACACCAACTACTATAGAGGAGCACATCCATGAACACCAACCAGCAGTCAAAAGACATAATGAAGAACTCTTTAATTACACAACACATGGACAGACTTAACCATAGTTTGAACTGTGAACATGTTAGACCAAGGCAAGTCTAGAAAAACTAGAGAATTCCTATAAACCTGACACCCAGACAAATCGGCCATCAACAGACACATACAGATTAACTACATCTACAGTACATACCACTCAAGAGAGAACCACAAAGTAAAAAGGAGAAGAAAAAGAGAAGAACACCTCCTCACCAGCAACCAACACTGAGATGAGTAGAGATTAACATCAATGGACCCAGGAAATTACAGACCTATCAGCCTGACCTCAATACCTGGGAAGATTCTGGAAAAGATAAACAACGAATCACCGAACACCTAGAGGCAAACAAAGTCATTACTAAAAGCCAACATGGGTTTGTCAAAAACAGATCATGCCAGACAAATCTTATTGCATTCTTTGACCAAGTGACAAAATTAGTGGATCAGAGGAATGCTGTGGATATAATTTACTTGGACTTCAATAAGGCATTTCATAACCTACTACTTGATAAGATGACCCGGTGTCTGGAGGCCGTGAGAGTCTGGATGGGGAGGAACAGACTCAGGCTCAACCCGTCCAAGACCGAGTGGCTGTGGTTACCGGCGTCTCGGCATAGTCAGCTGAGTCCATCGCTGACTATAGGGGGCGAAACTTTGGCCCCCTCGGAGAGGGTACGCAACTTGGGCGTCCTCCTGGATTCGCAGCTGACGCTGGATGACCAGTTGTCGGCCGTGACCAGGGGGGCGTTTTATCAGGTACGCCTGATTCACCAGTTGCGGCCTTTTCTGGACCGGGACGCCC
>NW_015386929.1:474480-491397 GCF_001527695.2 Protobothrops mucrosquamatus | reverse complement strand
GCCTAGGGTAATTTTTAGGGGGGTTTTAATTATATTTTAAATTCGACAAATATTTAATATTCTTTTTAATTAATTTTAAATTTGTATTGTTTTGTATGTATTTTAAATAGATTGTCAGCCGCCCTGAGTCCTACGGGAGAAGGGCGGGATATAAATTCAAATATAAATAAATAAATAAATAAATAAATAAATAAATAAAGATAGAAAAATGTGGGTTAGACAGCATCACCACCAGATGGATCCGTAGCTGGCTGACCGGCTGTACTCAGTGTGTGGTCCTCAATGGAACTGCATCTACATGGAGGGAAGTGTGTAGTGGGGTGCCCCAGGACTCTGTTCTGGGCCCAGTGCTCTTCAACATCTTCATCAACAATCTGGACGAGGGGATAGATGGGGAAATCATCAAATTTGCAGACAACACCAAGCTGGCAGGAATAGCCAACACTCCAGAAGACAGGCTTAAGATACAGAAGGATCTGGACAGACTTGAACACTGGGCACTATCTAACAAAATGAAATTCAATGGTGAAAAAAGCAAGGTTCTACATTTAGGCAAGAAAAACCAAATGTACAGGTATAGTATGGGGGGTACCTTGCTCAATAGTAGTAACTGTGAGAGGGACCTTGGAGTCCTAGTGGACAATCACTTAAATATGAGCCAGCAGTGTGCTGCAGCTGCCAAAAAGGCCAACACAGTGCTAGGCTGGATTAACAGAGGGATAGAATCAAGATCACGTGAAGTATTAATACCACTTTACAATGCCTTGGTAAGGCCACACTTGGAATATTGCATCTAGTTTTGGTCACCACGATGTAAAAAAGATGTTGAGACTCTAGAAAGAGTACAGAGAAGAGCAACCAAGATGATTAGGGGACTGGAGGCTAAAGCATATAAGGAACGGCTGCTGGAATTGGGTATGTCTAGTTTAATGAAGAGAAGGACTAGGGGGGACATGATAGCAGTGTTCCAATATCTCAGGGGCTGCCACCTAGAAGGAGTCAAGCTATTTTCCAAGGTGCCTGAAGGCAGGACAAGAAGCAACAGATGGAAACTAATCAAGGAGAGAAGCAACCCTAGAACTAAGGAGAAACTTCCTGACAGAGCAATTAACCAGTGGAACAACCTGTCTCCAGAAGTGGTGAATGCTCCAACACTGGAAGTTTTTAAGAAGAGACTAGACAACCATTTGTCTGAAATGGTATAGGGTTTCCTGCCTGAGCAGGGAGTTGGACTAGATGACCTCCAAGGTCCCTTCCAACTTTATTATTATTATTATTATTATTATTATTATTATTATTATTATTATTATTATTATTATTATTATTATTATTATTATTATTATATTAACACTAGACAGCAATCAAGAAATAATCAATACCCCAATCAAGGAACTACTAATGTAAAGAAACAAGTTAACAGTAAACAGTCTAATCAAGGAGCTATCAAGAACACTACCACCAACACTGACAGGATAAGGCACTAGTATATAAAATGAGGGCAAACTCCACTCCCTTCTAGCACTGATGATGTTGCCTAGTTTGGTAATGAAATGTCTGCAAGAAAACAACCAAGTTCATTGAGCACCAAGGACTCCACAGTTCAACCCTGAGCTACAAATATTCTCTTCTATAAGAATTTCCTTTTTCTATATAGGAGTTAGCAACTGTAATTAAAAGTATTCCATTCCCCCAGGTGACTAACGGAAAAGCAAGGAGAGTACGCATGCATACTTTTAGGATTTATCTGCCTACTGAGGATTGTGAAAATTTGCCTTGGGCAGGAGATAAGCAGAACCTGTAAGGAAACTGACAGATATAACAATTAGCCCAGGACATGCTGAGATCTGCTTTTGAACTTCAAACAGCTGTGTACACAGCTAAGCTAAGAGGCCTGCATGATGCTACTTTGCTAGCCAATAATGCAGGAAATGCTTTCTAATGGAAGTAGCTGTGAGTCTTGACTTGGATTATAGCATAAAGGTTACTCAGAGGTTTATAGCCAGCCAAAAGAGGAAATGTCCATTGGTATCTGGCTTAGATAAAGTAAAATGGAATCTGGGTTGGGGCTTTGGATTTTCTTTCTTTCTTTCTTCTTTTTTTCTTTCTTTCTCTGTCTGAGTTTCCTTTTTACTGCCTCTAGCTTGGTATACTTTATTTTCCTTTCTAATATTTACTCTCATTCTCCCAATGCACCAGTTAGGTACAATCCAGATATCTCATAGATATTGGTAATATGCAGTTTTTCTTTTTACTTGCTCAGTTATTGGCTAGGAAATTGGGAAACTGGGAGTGCCAAGTCAAGGAAAATTGCTGTATCTAGTATCATCAGGATGAGTGGGACTACAGGTTCCAGGATGGAAGTGGTGAGGAAAAAATTGCATGGACATCCAATTATCAGAAGTGCTGATAATATGATTCAGAGGGTTTCTGATTCAAAGATCGCTTCTGCCTTGAGCTTGTATCAGTGACAATACAAGGACATCCTTTGGGATCTGTCTGAAAAATTTTAATTACTCTAACTCACCTCTGTTGCTTAACCATAGCTGTAATGCTACATGACATGTAGGCAGGCAGGCATAGCCACACTTCTCTGTGCATTAATGATTCACTTGTGGAGATGGTTACCAGCATCAAATTCCTGGGTGTGTGGTTAACAAGTAGGCTGGCTTGGTCGCTCAACAGCGAGACACTGGTGAAGCGGGCACAGTAGTGCCTGCATTTTCTGCATTGCAGGAGAAAAGCACATCTTCCTTCCCCTATTCCTACCACTTTCTACAGAGGGACAATCAAGAGCATCCTGTCATATAGCATCACAGTCTGGTTTGGAAGCATCACTGCTTCAGACAGGAAGGCGGTGCAGAGAGTGGTGAGGATGCCTGAAAATATCATTGGCAGTTCCCTCCCTTCCATCCAGGACATAGCACATAAGCGTTGCTTGAGCAGGGTCCACAAGATTGTCTGGGACACTACACATCCTCTTTATGACCTGTTTTCCTTGTTACCTTCTGGGAGGAGGCTCCGTGGTATCTGAAGCAGAACATCCAGATTCAGTCACGGTTTTGTTCCATACAGTATTAACCTTGTGAACTCTAAAGCTTCCTCCTTTCATTATATATTCAAGATGGACAGTGATTAATATTTATATATTACTTATATGTAAGGGTGTAGTAGGTCTATACATATGTTGTATATAGCATGTTTAAATGTGTATTATGTATGTATACACTTTGAGAGCAAGCAACTAAATTTCATTTTTAATGTGTGCCATTGTGCCTACAGTAAAAAATGACAATAAAGGTTATCTATCTATCTATCTATCTATCTATCTATCTATCTATCTATCTATCTATCTATCTATCTATCTATCTATCTAATACCTGGCAATTAATCTCACTGGATTTATTTTGTAGATAAAATGATAAATTGTATACATTTACTTAATTTATAGAAAGAATTGCAGGAGAAAGGGCTCATGCATTCTAGATGGTTACCAAATCATCTGTTTTGATTTGATGTTTTCTCTTTCCAGATCCATGCCTTTATGGACAGTTTTGCTGAAGACAATCATGAAGAAAAAAAGGAGGATCTTCTGGTGATGCGGTTTCTGTCTGTTAATTCCATTGTGAACCCCTGGGCGTTTGTCATCCTGAGGCCTCCCATCCTTCGGCTAGTGCGATCCATACTGTGCTGTCAGATACCCTTAAAATCACAACCAAAGAATAGGCAGAATTTGTCTCTTGCCAAACCAGTGCCTGTGGAACAGATGGACAATTGCAGACAATAGAGCATGGATTCAGAGAAGGCATCCAGGTGCCCATTTCTCATGGCTCCTCAGGGAAAATATGGAACTGAGACTGGAATTGTAGCATAACGTCTTTTCCTGGGGTCATTGCTCAGCTACAGCATCCATGATTCCGAGCTGTCTTCTCGTTCATCCAAAGGAGACCTGAGAAGACTCTCCAAATTCAACCAATCCTAAATATTCCCAATCTAACTGTAACACGATAACAGTGGGCTAAAGAAGCAGATTGGAAGGAGCTGCCTTCTGCCAATCATGGCAATGGTTTATCTTGCTCCATCTTGTTACAGTGTTTAAGGAAGCTCACAATATTTCAGGTAGGAGTTTGTCCCAGTTCCACCTGCAGAGTGTCCACAGAAATGGTCAAAACAGTCAAGATGGTGGCTGAGATGATGCGATAAGAGCTTCATCTTTGTTTATGGGTGTCACATTTGCAGAGCTTCAATCGCACCGATGCAGAAACATCTTGATTTGTTTGACCATAAACCATGGTTATCCCTTCTGTTTTCTCTCCAGGACTTGTGCCACATCTTCTGAAGAGAAAAAGAATTAAGGATGCACAGAAAACCTTGGATGCAAAGTTGCCACTGAACTGTATTTTTTACCCCTACCAAAGAGGGAAGAAAACTAAATACCTAACTTATTAATTAAGCAACTTATTTAATTTATTTTTAATTGCACATAGTTGGTATAAAGTAATCAAACTTTTTTTAATCCTGAGCCAGCTTTTTTTTTTTTTTTTTTTGAAAGTGCCCCCTGCTGTAGCATATATAGGCCAGAGCTGGCCTTTGTCATGAAAAGCTATGGCCCTTATAGTAACACTTGGATTTTTTTTTTTTAAAGTAAACATTAGGATACACTAACTGGGGTGTGGAAATCCAGATAAATACTTTGTGGAACAAAGACATTTTTCTGTATTTTTCTGCTTGTCTAGTAGTTCTTTTGATTTTTTCATCTCAGATATGATAGCACTTAGGTGTCTGTAGGGTGTGGTCATAAAGTGAAGATGACGTCCATGACATAAAAAAACAGACTTCACTTTATGATCACACCCTGGAGACATCCCTGATAGCTCTAGTAAACTTTTACTGGTATTCTTTTCATTTTCACATTTCTGTTACCTCTCCCTGTATTTAAATAGTTCAGAAATAAGGCCCATTAAATTCAGTGGGATTTATTGCCAGATATGTGAGTTCAGCATTACAGCCACAGTTAAACAAATGATCAGTCAGGTTTGGTTTTTTTTTTAATGAGAAAGACAAATTACCCTGGATCATTAAGCCAGTGCTGTGGGTTTATGTGTGTTTTGCCCAGAGTACTCAGATGCCACCTGCATATCAAATCAAATATAAGCTAATATGTAGAATTTGCTTCTTTTCTATTTCATAAAGAATTGATGATATTAATGAAATCACTTTCAAACAAAACATCAGTTAAGTGAAGTGCAGTGATAAAACCTAATCGGAGTCTTGTGGCCCATAATGACACATTTATTGTAGCATAAGCATTTTATGAACTGCAGGCCACCTTATCAAATATTATGAAGTATTATATCAAGTGACAAGTATATATAAACTAACTGAGAGGGGAGAAATGCAAATGGCAATGCTAATGGGAATGCAATCATACAGATACTGTTCATAAAAGTTATTTATTGGTATTGGATATTTACAGAATAAATGCACAGAGACGTATGTGCATTGATGAGTTAATTTACACAAATAGTGTGTGATTTTTTTTAAAAAAAGAAATCTATTCCACTTTATTCAAGTCACAGGGCATGGAATGAGCCACATGTGTAAAAGTAACATTATGTGAGTAATGGAATAACATTTTTCTAATAAAAAGTTGTCTTCACAATTTTAATAGTGCCTCTGTTCTTATCTATAGAACATCTGACTCAATTTTATACATTTCTTTGGAGGAATGGAATGTTTAATATAACAATCGTAAAGTTTAGTGTTCTGGCAAAAAAGATCATAACAACCATTGTGTTACATTTTACTTTATTTATAGATTGGAAAAAATCAGTGGGAATCCATTACAGTAATCTAGAATGTCTGCAGCGTATCTAAATCTTTCCCTGCATCAGGATACATCAGTAGATGTTGGATTCCATTTTGTGGCATTTTAAGTCCTAAAGGCTGGTGAGAAGCCAAATCAAGTCTCCTTTAAATCAAGGTTGATGCCTGGTGATACCCACGTCATTTTCTTTGAAACAGTCTGAAAGTGGTGTGCTATTTCCATCTTCTGAATTATTATTTTTTACTTTCCACTTTAGCTTATTGCCCTAATGTTCACTCTCCAAGTTTTAATTGCATTTGATCAAGCTTTCAGTAATAGTAAGAAGAAGCTGCATTTTTTCCAGGCTCATGGTCACAGCCTGAAAAAAGGGTGGTTGCTATATAGCAGAGAGGAGCTGTCTTTCCATAAAGTACAAAGCACTTCAAAATTGTTTTTAAAAGATTCAGAATATTAACTCTAAAAAAGTGAACCAGTTTGATATAGTTAAAGTACTGGCCTAGAAAACGGCACACTGTGAGTTCTAATCCTGCCTTAGTCCTGAAAGTTGGCTGGAGGCCTACATTAGGCTTGAAAGTCAGCTGGGTGACTTTGGGCCAATCACCAGGAGACTGTGAGTTCTAGTTCCGCCTTAGGCTTGAAAGCCAACTTTGGGCCAGTCACTCTCTCTCAGCACAACCCATGTCACAGGATTATTGTGGGGAAAATAGGAGGAGGAAAACATATTAGGAATGTTCACCACCTTGAATTATTTATAAAGGAATAAAGGTGGGACAAAAAATTAATAAATAAAAATAAAAGTGCCAGAAAGATGATCCCAGAAGATTAGCATCTCTAGGGCCAGTAATATTATAATTCTAGACTGAAAAATTACTTCTAGATAAGTTGTTTGGCTTTGTTCTGTTAGGAAGCCCATGGGAATTAGGACATTTTAATTGAAGTGCTATAATATGTGCTATAAAATAATGCTAATATATTTCCCCCACTAAATAGAAAAATAAAATTCAAAAGAGCATTTATTTTTTTTCTCATTCAAAAGGTAACTAAATTTTCCTTCTCAATGAAAGTGGAGAAAAAAGATGCTTTTAAAAATGTTTATCAAGCATTGGTAATCTGTTAGAATGTAAAGGCAAAAGCTTAAAAACAGAATTTCCCTCATTGAATGACATATTTGTTTTCAGGAATATAACCAAATTGAAAGTTTAGAACAGTATTTTTCAAATTTAGCAACTTTAAGATGTATGAACATCATGGTTGGCTGGGGAATTCTGGGGGCTGAAGTCTACACATGTTAAAGTTCTTAAGTTTGAGAAACCCTGGTTTAGAAGGACTTTTGTTGTAAAGAAAGAAAACCTCTATTTTCAGGATTCCAAGGGCAGGTTTCTTTTCATAAACTGGAGATAAACTGTACTTATCCAAGAATAAGGCCTTCTTGAATTCTTTTGAAATTGTTTCTGAGAAAATGTACATAGGCTGTGACTGTACTATATCAAAATGTAACCACTTCTCAAGAAGCTTGGATATTACAGTGCACTATATAAACATTAACAATTGTATAATTTGACTACAGCAAACTTCCTTGCAGTTTGTTACTTCTTGAAAATCAAGTCATTAATCCATCACAGTTTGCAATACTGCAAGCTGTGATGGCAAAACATTTGACTCTCTTCCAAAATCTACAGGATGTAGGCTGGCCTTTTGAATAAAAGTGGGAGGTGAAGGTAGCAAATTGTGCAATGAGTGCAGGAGTGACCTGGCTAGAACACAAAGATCTGTGTATATATTGCTTGCGTATTTATCTTGGAGCCATAGAAATATTATCTTTATTTATGAGTATACACTCACACCCAATGTAAAGAAAGAAAACCTCTGGTTCAGGAGAAGCTTATTTTTTGTCAGTCTTCCATAGTCTCAGGATCTATAATGGCATGTAGGAATGACCTTGGGAGACAAGGGGAAGAGTCAGAACCAGGAAAACCATTGGATAAGAGGCACCTTCGTCCACAGAAGGAATTGGGGCATGGCAAACAACACAAAAAGGGAAACACCCCCCCCCCAGTTTCTTGGGCTTTAAAGGTGACAGGAGAAATGTACTTTCAGACTTGCGAGATTCTGTTAATGTAACCTTACAAAAAGTAGAATTAATTCATCTGGGTGTGCTTCTTGTGTGGAGCATCTCACAAGGCTGACATATAAGATGCATCTGGAGGTGATAAAGTGGGAACATAGGAACAAAATAGACACAAAGAGCTTTTCATGCTGCAGGAGAGGAAGTTGAATTGGGTGAAAGAGTAGGCAGGAAGAGAGTGGTGTCTGAATTGGAGAGACGGAGAAGATGACAGATATAAGCAAAGTGCCTGATGATGAATGGCGGGTTTGAGGATGGATCAAAGTCCACTGAAGATCTGTGAATTCCTGAGTGTATAGAAGATTATTAAAGATGAACAGGATAGTATGATATAGTATCCTGTCTACCTACTACAGAAATACAGAGAGGGAGAAAAGGACCTGTAGATTAAAGTTCTGGTAACTGCAAGAAGCTGCCAGCTATGTCTTTAATGAACTCTAAAGGGAATTTCGTGCAGCTTCATACATTAAAATAGCTTACAGTATACTGATTTGCAGAAGAAGCGTAACTCCACAGGCAGGAAAAGGGTTAATTCCACACCGGCAGAGAAATTAGTCATAAAGTAATGTAGTATTTTTACTGCATGCTCACCAGCTGCTTGCCGCTTAAAAAGCTATCTAGTTATAAAAGTCAAGCTGTCAGAGAAAGCAATGTTGTTCTATCTTTCATTGTTACAATAAAAAAAAATGAAATGAATCACAGGAAGGTTCTTGTACGCTATAGATTTGTCTCCTACTCCATTGAACAACAGTAACAAAACCCAACAGCAAATAGATGTATCATGGAGCGAAGAAATTTACTGAATATCACTTTGATCAGTCATAATGGCAATCCAAACACATATATCATGCCTCATAGACCATGTTATCTATGAATGTAGCACTATTAAAAATAATCTCATTATAAGATAAGAGATAAGCTAAACTGCTAAGCTAAACTAAACTAAGCTAAGCTAAGCTAAGCTAAACAAAGCTAAACCAAGCTATCTAAGAGATAAAATAAGATGATAAGCTAAGCAAAGCAAAGCTAAGCTGATAGGATGATAGGATCGGATAGGGTAGGATAAGACAAGACAATCTTTATTGTCACTTTTTTCTGTGAACACACTGGCACACATTAGAAAATGAAAATCCGATGCCTGCTCTCCAGATGCCCTTCTCTCCCCCATATTTGGGCCGACAGGGTGTTCAAAAAGCATTCATCCTCTTCCCCTGTCTCTTGTAGCTAACAAAGTGAGAAAGAGCCTGTGGCCTAGGGGCAACACTTCTGCTTAACATGCAGACAGCCCAGGTTCGAATCTCAGCAAGGGTATGTCTGGCTGATGAAAACCTAATAAGGTTAGAAATAGCTATCNCTTAATTCTTTGTTAGCAATCCAAATTTTGAAAAACATATATATATATATACACACACACATATATACCCATACCCATACATATACATACAGTATACAGATTTATTTTGTGCTCCATCTAACCTACTTGGCTGGCCCCACTTAAATGGTCAACCTTGAACCAAGTTGGCTCATCTCTGAATTACAGTGACCCTTTCCTTCTTTTCATCTCCTCTTTTTATTATTTCCTCTGTAAAACAGCTGCTACCTTTATGCATCATTTTATAAATATTCTCTATGGGCACTTCCAGTAATTTATATCTAGTTCCTGTTTGAAACACATACTTTTTTTTTTGTTGTTTCTAGAATTGGTTTGCACTAAGTGCGGAGCAGTTATCCTTCAGGATGCCTTATGAGAGCATGTAGCATAAAGAAAGAAAGTATGTGACTCTTGGCATACATCTCAGTAAAAAGAAAAAAGAAAAGGTTTAAGATTTTAAGGCAATTTTGATGCTGACGGAGTTTTCTGGTTTTGTATAGGTTCTGCTCTTTTTTTAATAGTGGTCAGATCTACAGAAATTGCATACAGTGAAATGTGGAAAGCTGCAGTCTCATAGGAAAACCTGAAAAAAATACAAATGTACACCTAGCAAAAGGAATAAAGTATTTACACAACAAACATCCCAATCAGTCACTAATACAGCCAGATTTTCTTATCAGCAGCTGAGGTAGCCTGCTGACTTTCTCCACTTTACCCAAGTGCCTGATTCCCCATGAGCCCTTGCACCAGAAGGGCCCTAACAAGACCTCATTACATCACAAGACCCTCCCCACCTGTCTGCCAGTCAACCAGCCAGCCGGCAGTAAGTGAAGGTAGCCCTTGACTGAGGACCACAACTGAGCCCAAAATTTCTATTGCTAAGGAAATTTGACAACCTTTCTTGTATAGTTGCTAAGTGAATCGTGCTTCCCCATTGACTTTGCTTGTCAGAAGGTCACAAAAGGTGATCACATGACCCTGGGACACTGCAGCCGTCATAAATATGAGTCAGCTGTCAAGCATCTGAATTTTGATCACGTGATGCTGCAATGGTTGTAAGTGTGAAAAATGGTCATAAGTCGTTTTTTTTTCAGTACTGTGGTAACTTCAAACGGTCACTAAAAGAATGGACGAGCTGTACTGAAGGGAAAATGAGATCGGCAGGAAAAGAAAACTGGTAGTTCTTAATATGCTGAAATGTTCCATTCTTTCTTTGCTGTTTCTCTCCCACACTGCACTCCGAGCTCCCACCATACAATTTCTGCTTTGCCAAAGCTTTCCTAGATCATCGTTCTCCTGAGAGAGAACTAATGACAGGTTATCCCAAAGATGCTTTTTCATGAGGCAACTGGACTTTCTTGTTGTTCTTTGAAGATGTTTCCGCTTCTCATCCAAGAAGCTTTTTCAGCACTGACTGGATGGCGGGGAATGGAAAGATTTATACTCCTGCAGACAGCTGTTCATTTGCATTCTTGTAGTGAGTAGTTAATGCTAACTGGCTTATCTGTGTCTTCAGGGTCGCCTGAATAGATAAGCCTCCAGGTAGCATTAATGACTGGCTAAAAGAATGCAAATGAACAGCTGTCTGCAAGGAGTATAAATCTTTCCATTCCCCACCATCCAGTCAGAGCTGAAGAAGCTTCTTGGATGAGAAGCAAGACGTCTTCAAAGAAAAACAAGAAAGTCCAGTTGCCTGGTGAAAAAGCATCTTTGGGATAACTATGGCCTGGATGACTGAGAATCTCCATAGGTTGCCAGAAGTCATGCTGAAACCCTAGTTTGTCCCCATTTAAGCAATTGAAAATGTGTAGAAAGATGAGAGAGAGAGATCAACATACACAACATGCAAATTAGTAAGCCCCTGTCCTCATCTGTGTGATACATTTTCTGAGCAGCACAGATATTAATTAAAACAGTCCATGGTTAATTTGGCTCTCAGTCTGGTTTCTACAGAGGGGAAGAGATGTGTTTAGTCTGAATACCAGGTTTAATTGTAGGTAACTATTAGATCATCTTTCTGAGTCCCTTTTTTCCATTCAAGCTACTTCCAATTATTGGACACCAGTAGCGCAACAGAGATTGTTTAAGAGATTGTCTCTATATTACAGCTTGCAATCCAACCCAGAAGGGATAGAATATATTAAGAGAGATTAAATTTGAATCTCATAAAGTGAACCTGGGGAAAAATATAATGAGATTTTAAAATGCTGAACACAGTCTGAAACTATTCTACTCATAACACAGACAGATGTATTTATGTATGTGTGTATGTATGTACGTATGTACGTACGTACGTATGTATGTATGTATGTATGTATGTATGTATGTAATGTTCAAGATTTGAGCTAAAACAAAGTAGAGCAGAGCTAAACTGGAAGATTCCTACAATTACAGAGTTGTATACAGACTAAGGACAGCAATAGCATCAAATTTTACATCATTGAACTGTGTTTGAAATCACTGTATTAATTATATGTCTGAAGCCTTATGCAGTTTTTGATATTGTCTGCCTTCTCCCTAGCTACTGTAGGTATTAGATTAGTAGAGAGGTGAACAATTTTACTGATGATTGATCTATTATATTTGAACTGCAAAAATATCTGGAGATGCTGGTTTCAGTAGCTACACAAAATCAAGAAACTGGCTGTGAAGTCTAGATTGCAACCTTAAGTGCCCATCCCTTATATTATCAGGATACTTTGTCAGATAGGGAGACAGTTCAGTGTTTGGGTGAGTAATTTAGCAGAGCGGGAAGAGTAAATGCCTTCCATTCAGCACTACTTGATAAAATTTCAGCTCACATCTGTTTTTTAAAAAAACGTAATGGTCAAAGCCTGAAGATCCACTTACAGATATCCCATATTGCGTAGTTTAGCCCTCAGTGTTTATTCAACAAAAAGCTATCCAGAAGAAGATCTTTAAAAACTTCATTTAAATCAAGGAGTTGGAGAAACAAGTCAAATATACCGTAATAAGGAAAGAATTCCAAGCACGGGGGAAAATGAGCAATTAGGGCCAAAGACAAGAAGTAGGAGATCTAACTAGAAAATTGTACAGAGCAAAGTAGAAAAACCAGAATGGGACAACTTTTTTTTTTATTGAAAATTTTATAAAAGTTTTACAATATAATTCCCCCCCTCCCCAAAACCCAGCCTTGCCCTCCCCCCTCCCTCCCCCCCACTTCCCAGAGCCAATCACAGGGTTAACAATACAATAACCATACTTTATCTAACGTTAATCAACTATTAGAATAACAAATCTATAACATCCTTTAACTCTCTTTTAAACAAATATACTAATATTAAACACAATAATTATAACATCATATTAATGATTATAAATAAAAATAAGTAAGCTATTATAACATATAAACTACATTAATACTCTAAAATTTACTCAAAAACCAAATGAAATTTTTTAGTACCATATTTACTCTCAATATAATCTATCCATCTTCTCCAAACCGAAATATATCTTTCTTGTGAATAATCCTTCACATAAGTGGAAATCTTGGCCATTTCTGCTAAATTTGAGACTAGAATGGGACAACTTGGTGCAGCCAATTCACAACAGCCAACTTGCTATGGCCAACTCGCTGCGGGACAACTCACCATGGACCAACTCACTGTGGGATAATTCAACAATTCAATTTAAGTATTTGAAATAATTAAAAATATTTTAGTTTCTGCAATTCACATTTTATTCTGTCCCTCCTTTGCATCCTTTTTTAAATTATTCTATTCCACAATTTCTTAGATATTAGTGTCCTGTGCCGAATTGTCCCACGGCGAATTGGCCATGGGAGTTGTCCCGCAGTGAGTTGGTCACAGCAAATTGGCGTGGCAAGTTGGCTGCGCCTGGTTGGCCTAGTGAGTTGGCTGTGTTCAGTTGTCCTAGACCAGGGGTAGGCAACCTCAGCTCTTTTATGACTCGTGGACTTCAACTCCCAGAATTCCTGAATCAGCATGCCTACCCCTGTCCTAGACCCTAGAAAAACTGGTATTGCTTGACTATAATGACTGTGAAATGCATTCGACAATCCACTTTTAAGGGCTATTTTGTCAAGCATTTTGTTCTGAATATTGCCAAATTATTCATCAGGCGACATGGTAGCCACTGAATGATCTTGGACTCTCTCCTCTTACCCCCCCGTCTCCCCAATCTATTTCATAGGACTTTCAGAGATGACCATCTGCCATTATCCTTGAGCTTTTTTTGGGGGGGGAGGGGGAAACACAGGATCACAACATGATACTTAAACAATGCACAAACACTGAAAATAATTTTAAAAATGACCTAGCTATAAACCCAAATGCAGACACCTAATAATTGCAACAAAACTGGATTTCTGTAATAGGCTTTTCATCGGCTTTCCGTTGAGGATGAATAAGAAAGTTAAATTGCAAAATTATTGGATAATATCACAGCCATCCTAAGCCAACCAGTGCTTTTCTGGATCATTCGAGACCCAGATTATAGGAAAGGCAACCTACTCTCATACGTGACTACCTGTGTATTAAATTCATTTTTGGATGCTCTGATTGGTCCATCACCAAAATCAGTAAAGGTGATGAGCTTTGGCTTCTAATTCTGAAATTCCATCGCAAAAACCACACAGCCAGTTCTATCAAGATTGCTTCTCATTTTTAAAATATCCTTCTAATGGATACTTTGTAAAATATTTAAAAATACTTTTTAAAGTATTTGACTTGCCCTTTTTGCTTTCAACTTCCTTCCCCAGACACCGACTTATTTTATTAGTCTCTGAAATACAGACTATGCATTAGAAAAGAGGGTAGTCACTTTTTTTTTTTAGGGACTCCGAGTGCGATTAAAGTTCCAGACCGAAGACCAATGGTTTTTTTGGGACGAAGAACAAATAAATTATGTTTTATAAAGGTAAGTTCTCCGGCACCGTAAAATCGGGGACCGAAATTTGTGTGAAATATATTGCATCATTTGGGGAAAGTGAGGTAGGCAGTTAGAAAGAGTGTACAATAGTAGAGAGGTCTGGGGGTCATTTCCCCTCTCCACTAATTAGCTCTACCCCATTCCTGTTATATCTTAGCTGCATTTGGACTATTAGAATAGCAAATGTTGTGATGTGGTCTGAGGCTCTTATTTTTATTGCTTTATGATATCTCTAGACTGCCTTTTCTCTGGAAGGCTGAGTTTTATCCCCACAACAACAACCTTTCGACAAAGAGTAGATTAAGAGGGAGCAACTGGCCCAAAGCTACTCAGTGAACTCTGTGGTCAAGCAAGAACTTGGACTATTTCCATGTTCATTACTGAAAGACCACCCACCACTCACAGTGGTGGCAGAAAAAGCGCTGCTGTCATAAATGAGATTGCACAGATCATCAACATTATCCCAATTTTGCTGCAGTCCAGGGTAGAACAATGTTATCCTCATGGTGGGTGTGCTAATACATTCCCTCTTTGCTGTTTCTCCCCCTCTTTGCTGTTGTTACCACCACAAGGAGCCCATTTCAGGTGGGATAGTTCATTGTATAAGAACTGTGATCCAGTGTTGGGGGGGGGGGACATGGATGAGGCTTCTCAGTTATGATAATGTCCTAAGGAATAACCTTGGCCTGAGGTTACATGATGATAGTTTAAGGATCAGGATGCCAAGATAGAGTTACTCCACTGAGCTTTTGAAGCCTGGTGTTGCCCTAGATTGGTGGATGCTGTTATGATTCTTCCAAGTACTTATTTTTATTATATTCTTAATTGTGGATTTATCTGTATTGTTTTTATTAATGAAAATGACTGAGAGCCTTTGAATTCTGATAGAATATAAATTAATGTAGAAAGAAAGAAAGAAAGAAAGAAAGAAAGAAAGAAAGAAAGAAGAAAGAAAGAAAGAAAGAAAGAAAGAAAGAAAGAAAGAAAGAAAGAAAGAAAGAAAGAAAGAAAGAAAGAAAGAAAGGGAAAAAAGAGAAATGTTTTTAAATGAGTGGGAGAACAAGGAGAACTGGTATTGAGGGCAAGGGAGAAGGGATGGCAGCAGGGGCATGACCCCAAGTTTTGATAAAACATTTCTGTGGCAGTTCCAGAAAGGAGGTTGCCTGTATTGATTTTACCCCACCCTAAATTTTATGCCCTTTGCTCTAGCAACAAATCCTACTTAAGAAGAGAACAGCTTGCCTTCAGAAGTTAAATATCTTTAAGAAGAGATTGGACAGCCATTTGTCTGGAATGGTATAGGGCAGTGATGGCGAACCTTTTAGAGACCGAGTGCCCCAAAACAGCCCCCATCCGCCCACAGGGCCACCCACCGCCTCCATGGCCCACCACAGATCGCCATGGCAGTCCAGCAGCACCATGGTGGCCATGCCCTCCGCCTGCACCCCGCATCATCTGCGCGCGATGGGGCACAAGGGCGGAGTCTTGTTAAAGTCTGCCCGGCTGCTATGTCCTTGGCTGCGCTGCTCCATGCGGGCTGCACCCGGGGGCGACTCTCCTCTGGGGGGGGTGCTGGTGAGGAGGGGGCCATGGGAAGAGTTGGGGCTGGGGCGACGCCGCGCGTGCCCACAGAGAGGGCTGTGAGTGGCGCCTCTAGCACGCGTGCCATAGGTTCACCACCACTGGTATAGGGTCTCTGCTTGAGCAGAGGGTTGGACTAATTCTCTTATTCTGTATTCTGTATTCTGTATTCTGATTTCAGCTGAAAGAAAGGAAATGAGCTTGATCCAAGGCCTCTTGAATCAAAAGGTTAAAGCCATTTTCTGGCTCTCATTTCTGAGACGCTGAAAGGCCAAGTGGCATCTTATGTCAATATAATTTCTTTTGGGATTTTTTCCTTTTGACGTAGCAGCCTCATACATGAGTAATTCACCCAGTTTTCCTTGCATCGTCATCTCCCTTTCTCTCCCTTACCTCTTTGCTATATTCCCTGCTCCTAATGAAGTGGACTGTGACACCCACAAATGCTTATGCAATGATAACTGGTTTCCCTTGAGAGAACCACAAGATCTTTGTTTTCCTGAGAAAGACAAAAATGGCTAGCTGAAAATAGCAACATGAGCCTTGCGTTATATATTTGAATATAATTTCATTTGATCATTTCAAATGAACTATCATTTGGATTAAAAGTCCCCACCAAGCCCTTGAATGGGTTATGGGACTCAATAGACTCTCTCCTTCACCCCCAAACCCCCACTTCCTTGTTTGTAAAGTACCTTATGTAACTGCATTTTCTCCAGCACAAGTAATTTAATTTGAAACAAACCAATGATAAAAATGGCACACTGACCTCAGCAATACATTTTCTTTCCTTGAGAACATTAGGAACTGTTAGCTATATGAGAAGGAATAGAGATCACTTACATTGTTGGGATGTTGTTGGTTTTTCACCAAAATGCATTTTAATAATAACAACAATAACAATAACAATAATAATAATAATAAAGTTGGAAGGGACCTTGGAGGTCATCTAGTCCAACCCCCTGCTCAGGCAGGAAACCCTATACCATTTCGGACAAATGGCTGTCCAGTCTCTTCTTAAAAACTTCCAGTGTTGGAGCATTCACCGCTTCTGGAGGCAGGTTGTTCCACTGGTTAATTGTTCTAACTGTCAGGAAGTTTCTC
>NW_015386929.1:469424-473198 GCF_001527695.2 Protobothrops mucrosquamatus | reverse complement strand
CTTTGCAAGCTCAGATCTAGAGGAAAACTCTGTCTTCATTTTAACCAGAAGCTGCTAGATGGACTCGTCCCAAGGGGAAAAGACAAGTAAACTGGAAGGGGAACATTGTGACCAAAGATCCCATAAAACCTAGATCCAACATTACCCTAGCCCCAGTTTCCCTAATAATGAACATCTTTGTTGGGTTAAATTATTACATTCAGAACAGACACATTGCTCTCTTTTTTTTTTTTTCAAACAAAGGCTACGTCCACCTAGCTCCAGGAAATGTGGGGATGTGGCATCTTGCCTAAGTTTTTAATTATGAGCCAGATGGGTTAGAGGTTCTCTATTAGAGGGAATGACTACTTCAGTGCTTCTCAAGCTTCCCCTCTTTAAGATGGTGGACTTCTAGAATTCCCCAGCCAGCAATTCTGAGAATTGAAGTTCACACATCTTAAAAGGGTCAAGGTTGAGAAATTTCCTGCAATAACACCCTTTCCAAATGTCCCCTTTACTCCTCCCAGCTCCCCACTAGGTATCCAGGTCAATTCTGCCAAGTATTACTTACTGTTCTATCATAACCTCACTTCCTTTTACAGCTGGTCGGTCCTAATTCCATTAATAGGTTCTGCTAATGAGAGGCTGCAGAGGCAAAATAATGCAATAAGGAGGAAATGGCTTTTCTTCTCACTGATCATGTGCCATCTCTGGAACCTGGAAGTTGATGAATAGAAATGAAAACCATCTCTCTCCTGAGAGCTACTGGCCCAAGGTAGCCGATTAAGCCTTTTATAATCTAATGCTGGACCAGAAGCCCCATCATGACCAGCTGGCCTGGGCGAGAAGACTGGCCTGGGGAAAGTGGAACAAAATCTGTGATCACAACTTCTTCTGTATCCTCCTTTTCCTTTTCATGCTCTGATAAGACTGCAGTGCTTCAAATATTTTTTTTTAAAAGGTGCTTTGAAGGATAGCGGGGCGTAAACACAGCACCAGTCTGCAACTGTTTAAAACAGCCCCTTTTTTTTTTTATCAGGATGATGTGACAGCTGAAGGCAGCCACATGATCCTGGGGGGAAAATGTTGCTGCTGCTGCTTGAAAGGGTTGCAGGCTGGTGCTAAGTTTGCACCTGTATGTATTCCAAAGCAGGGGTCCTCAACCCCGGGCTGTGGACCAGAAACAGTCCGTGGGATGCCAGAAACAAGGGAAGTCCATCCGCGGGATACAGGCAGCACACAAAACCACACCCCCTATAGTCCACGGAAAAACCTCTCTCCATGGAACCAGTCCCTGGTGCCCAAAAGCTTGGGGGGGACACTGCTCCAAAAGACCTATTTTGAATTATTTCTAAAGTGCTGCCCAACCCTATTAATTCATTACCAAGCCTCTTGTCCATTAAGAGGGCTTGAACCTGTTTTGCAATCCAGGGTTAAGGGGGATTACCAAAATCATCATATGCTCATTCAGCTATCATGATTTGCAGAACCAGCAAATCATGGTTTGATTAATATCAGAAAGAATGAAGAAACTTTAGGGGTAAGCATGGAAATGAAAAGTCCTATCTAGGTTGGAGGTTTATCTTAATAAACGTTGGTTCCTTTTCTAGTAGACATCACACAGGCAGATGATGTCACCATTCTACCTGGGCTGTTTATGTCATAACTGGGAAACCAGGTAAGCTCATGCATAAATCGTCCTCCAGCTAACATGAGTGTTGCTACTATTTCCTCACAGCAAACTGAATTTTCCAAAGCCCACTCCTGGTCCTTCTTTTTTTCTTTTTTCTTTTTCAGGACTTCAAAATGGAGGAATGACTTCCTTGAGAAAATCATCCTCTTTCCAGGTTGTACAAAATTTGGCTGAAATGAACCATTTCTATGAAAATGGTAGTATGCAGGAGGATGTCTGAGATTATCAAGTATGCCTACATGTCACCAGGAGAGGAAAATAGGAGTGGGTGTGGGTTTGCAGGTGTGGGTGTGTTGTCCCCCCCTGCCAACTCAGTTCCCTCTTCTCAGTTCCACTTATACGCTCATCGTGCAGTTTCCAAGCCACCATCTCTTCCACCACTACCACCACACCTTTTTTTCTTTAGCTTTTGGGGGGGCAGAAAAGGGGAGCATTTCTAGAAGTAATTAAGCTTTCTGGAAAACAGACTAAGAGCTCTCCTACCACAAAATGAAGACACCCAGATTTCTTTAGTTAGTTTCCTGCCCCATATCTGCGGATAATTGTCCTGCCTTGATTCAAGTATACAGTATTCAAAGAAAGAGGTCCAAGGACCAGAGATTTTTTTAATAAAAAAAAACCAATATCCATATGTAGTCTGAGGACCACAAGTTGCCAGTTGCCAAGCTGCAGCAAGCGATATATGTTGGGGATTCCCAGGGTAAGAAAACAGAGACTGGAGGGGGGGGGGAAAGTAAGTAGGAAAGTCCTATCTTTCTTCAGAAGCAATCACAAGAGAGACAAAGTGGAGTGAGTTCACAGGAGGACTGCGCCTTGCATTCAAGCTACCTCTTTTGTGACATAACAACAAGACAAAATAGTGAGCAAATCACCCCAACTCCTTCCTTCCTTCCATCCTTCCATCCTTCCTTCCTTCCTTCCTTCCTTCCTTCCGAATCATATAACTTTCCTTCATTTTTGTGGAACTACAGCTGAAAAAAGCAGCCCCTTTTTTCTGCTCTCCTTCAAAAACTGCAGAGCTTCTCAGAGCTTTTATACACAAACGCTCCCTCCTCCCTCTACCAGTTTATATAACCCATATTTGACTTAAAACATCAAACCCGCAAAGGGGATCTTGCCAAGAGATACATTCTTGGGAAAGTTGCAGCCATGTGCTGCCTGAAATTAGAGCAAACAGAGCTCAGAGCTGCACCATGTGTATCAGCATTATTCATGTGATCTTTCAACAAAAGAAGGAAACTAAATCTTTCCACTGAATTTTCCCACCAAAGTTAATAATAACATTCCCTACATGGAAATGATACCAATAATCATGTTGTATTTATGATAGCTATCTGGGCAAATTATAAATTATCAGCTTGGAAACCTTTGCTAGCAGGCTCTGTGTGTGTGTGTGTGTGTGTGTGTGTGTGTGTGTGTGTGTGTACATACATACACATACATACACACATATATACACATACATATATACATACACACACACACATATAAAATTCTGCCTATTTTATGTTGGAAGCTTATCTCCTCTCTGGAACATGAAAGCATTTTCAGAGAAAGCAATGCCTAAAATGTACATTTTATTTTCAACATTTATATTCTGCAATTTCACAGGGTTTTTTTATTATCCCAAATCAAATTATAAAAAAATGTTGTGCCCTGCAAAACTGTTGGATTTGCATTAGCCTGTGTTTTAAGATTATGGGAGTAGATGTCCAGTGGCTCTGAATGGCACAAAAGCTTTGTTTCTCCATACAGTAGCAGGAGTTTTCTTCTAATGCTACATTGGAAATTAGTCTTGATTCCTTCTTTGAATACTTGAAACCCACAGGAACTGAGTAAAAGATTGCAAAGCTTTGGCCATGTTTCACATCTGAATACATGCCAGTTAGAGAAAGGATCCTATACAGGTGGTCCTTGACTTATGATCTCAACTGAGCCCAAAATTTCTGTTGCTAAGTGAGACATTTGTTAAGTGAGTTTTGTCCCATTTATGACCTTCTTTGCCACAGTTGTTAAGTGAATCACTGCAATGTTAAGTTAGTAACATGGTTAAGTGAACCTGGCTTCCCCATTGCTTTTGCTTGTCAGAAGGTCGCAAAAGG
>NW_015386929.1:453378-467716 GCF_001527695.2 Protobothrops mucrosquamatus | reverse complement strand
AGTAAGAACAATTTGACTGTGGAACCAATTCCTCAGAGACAGTGGTGCACTTATATAAGACCCCAAGAACCAGGAATAACACATAGGGTTATTTTTGAGTAGTTTTCTTTATTGTTCTTCACTCACCAGTAGACAGATTCTTGCCAGACTAAAGCAATTATTTGCATAACTATAGGTATACTTTGGAAAAAGTTAGGAGGAGCCATTTAACCTTCTGTCAACACTTTGAAGTGTTTCATTAGTCGGAACCTTGACACCTTCTTCCTGCCAACCAAACTTTCCATGTTTTGCTGCCTCCTTGCCCTCTTGAATGCAGCCTCTCCCTCCTGGGAATCCAAAATACATTTCCCCACAACTTCTTAAATAATGGACTGTTTAAATAGAGGCTAGGGGTACATCTGTCATGAATCCTTTAATTTGGATTCCTGCACTGAGTACAGACTTAGACTCTTCAGTGGTCATTGCAATCTTCAGGTTGAAATCTAGAACCAATGAGCTTGTCCCTTTGTCTAGAGCACCATCTCTTTACCTCTCGGCTCCCCCTTCCAGATCCTAAGCTGCAGAAAAATGGGCAATTGTTAACAGTGTGCAGACTGTCTTCAGTCTATAGTAAAAAAAAATGAGGGTAACTACAACAGTGTGAAAAAAGTTTTACAATGCACATAAAAAAAACCAGGGAGACTTTTGATTGCAATGTTGCAGCCACCCTATATGTTATAGGGCTTCCTGCTTTAGTAGGGGTTGGACTAGATGACCTCCAAGGTCCCTTCCAACTTTATTGTTGTTGTTATTATTATTATGTCTGAAATGGTTTAGGATCTCCTGCTTGAGCAGGGGGTTGGACTAGAAGATCCCCAAGGTCACTTCCAACTCTTTTTCTATTATTCTGTTAACCCACATAAATGCAATTAATTTGACACATTTGGGGGTCTGACTTTATGTGCCAAAATCCAGTTGGTAGCATCAAAAACGAAAGTACAAAACACCCACGAGGAAGAGTATTATTTATATTTTGGAGGGTGTATCTCTCTTTTTTCTTCACTTTGTTTGGCCAAATCTGGTCTGTGCATTTACAAATGATGCCATGTTTCTCGAGCACCAGTATTTTTTGCTGCAGTGTCTGGTTCAATTCCCTCCCCCATTAGCCCATCCTCATCACTTCTGCTCTCACTTTGGGGACCAGGATGACTGATACCATTTTGGTAGTGTGAATGAAACAGCTTTTTCTTGGAGGAATCTATAATAATAATAATAATAATAGTAAAGTTGGAAGGAACCTTGAAGGTCATCTAGTCCAACCCCCTGCTCAGGCAGGAAACCCTATACCATTTCGGACAAATGGCTGTCCAGTCTCTTCTTAAAAACTTCCAGTGTTGGAGCATTCACCGCTTCTGGAGGCAGGTTGTTCCACTGGTTAATTGTTCTCACTGTCAGGAAGNTGGCAGCCCCTGAGATATCACTTCTGTTCTGTTCTGTTCCACCCTTGTCAGTTCTGAAGAAGCTTCTTGGATGAGAAGCTAAACATCTTTAAGGGAAAAAACAAGAAAGTCCATTTGCCTTTTAAAAAGCACCTTTGGGACAACCATGACGTGGACGACTGAGAATCTCCATACACCTTCTGGGCAGAATTCTTCTACTTGGTGCAACAGACACAGTCTTGGCTCAAAAGAACATCTATCTGACCATGTAGCACACAGACTTCACATTTCTACTCTCTGTACTGGGTAGTGGTTATAAAGTAATCTGATCATGTATATATCACTGCTATGGCCTACTAGGATATGTGGTAATCTGTTGAGAATGGGACATGCCCTGAAAGCTCCTGAGGACAAATTCTGAATTAATCATTATATCAACTCCTGAATTAATTTTAGAAGACTTTTATAGCCATTAGTTTACAAATGCTTTGCAGAATTTGGCAGATGATCCAAACATGTACTTGGTTTCCAAATGAAATGCTCATTGGTATCAACATGTTTTGCAACTACTCTCATCGGTCAAGCATAACGGATAGCTACCAAATGACCCATTTTCTTACATTTGTGGCATTCTTCCATATTGGCAGAGCATCCTGATTTCTGCATGTCTTTTCCCTCAGTGAGTGCTTCTAGAGTCTATCCGCTGTATTGATAGAGATTGCACTGATAGTGAGACAAGGCTTACATAGGCTTTCCTTTCTATAGGACTGTTTGAATGCTTGGCTGTTTTAGCAACCATCTGCAGCTCCATTAAGATTTCTTGATTCCGGTCCTATCTGGCCTTTGAAATGCTCAGAACAGTTATAATATATGTATTGCTCCTGGCACAATCATTTCTGTCGCTTTTGAAATAATGCTTTGTCCATTTATTTTGTGGATGTCTTGTTTTAATGTTTTTAAATTGTTTTATAATTTTAGAATTGTAAGCCACCCAAGTCACTTCGCATCCTTTCTTCTTGTGATGAATTGTGAGGTAGTGGCAGCCCTAGCCTTCACAGGCATCTGTTCTAGTCACTGCACAACCTATCGCTCTGGGGATCCTTTCAGAATAATACCTGAATCAGCATCCAGCGATGTCAATGTCACTTTGGAAAGTCCTTGAAGAACTGGAAGGTCTTCTCCTCGCCACCAGCAGAGGAGCTTTTAGGAGGCTTCTTTTATAATAAAGATAAAAAGCTTTATTGTGATATAACATCCATCTGTTGGAAGGCAAACTGATAAGGCTGCTCTGTGTCACCTTCTTTCCCCTCAGGGAATTATCATCCTCTAATTTATCTTTATCTTTTGGGGGGACAAGCAGGCATAAGAACCATGGTGGTGCAGTCATTAGAATGCAGTATTGCAGACTAACTCTGCCAACTGCCAGCAGTTTGATTCTCACTGGCTCAAGGTTGACTCAGCCTTCCCTCCTTCCGAGGTCAGTAAAATGTCAACCCAGATTGTTGGGGGCAATATGCTGACTGTAAAGAGCCATGAAGAGGTACTGTATATAAGTCTTAGTGCTATTGCTATATTAACCAATGAAGTGCTACTCTTCAGCCGCTCACCTTTTCTTATTGAAAATATCTCAAGGCCAATGAAGAGTCCAATGGCTTTCAGAGAAATTTGATTTGGAAAGTCAGTGGTTTGTATCAGGGCATGGTCTTAAACCACTTGGTTTTAAAATTTAAACAGAGGGTAGAAAGAGATGGGCAGGCCTGAAAGAGGATATCTGTGGACATATAGTACCCATAGGATCTATATCAGGGACTCTTAGTCTAGAGCAGGGTTAGGCAACCTCGGCTCTTTTATGACTCGTGGACTTCAACTCCCAGAATTCCTGAGTCAGCATAGCTGACTCAGGAATTCTGGGAGTTGAAGTCCACGAGTCATAAAAGAGCTGAGGTTGCCTACCCCTGGTCTAGAGGAACCTGTTAAGGTTTGTAACCCATCCATTTTGTAATTTGCAAAAAGAAGAAAACAGAATTTAAATACTGCGTTTATAAATCTTACAAATGAATGTAAACAACATATTTCACCAATACAGTTCAAATTTTGAACATATAATAAAGTCTTCTGAGTCAAGTTCAGCTTCTAGTGATCTCATGACCACAATCATGTAGTTTTTCTGGCAATACAATGAAAATGGTTTCCATTTCCTTCTTTTAAGATTTTTTTTTTAAAATTCCCAGCATAGTCTTTAGCACTGACATTTTTGGGTGGTATCCCATTTAAATACTAATGAGGTCCAACTCTCAATAAAATCTGTCAGCAGGTTGGGTATCTCTTTTAATGCACTCCATGGATTATTAGTGCCTGACCCCCAAGAACGCCTTTTTATACCCTTTGCTATATATTTTTGTTAACTCAAACACATACATTGGAGATATATTTTTCATTCTTTCCCCATGTAGTTCCATCACATCCTGTGTTATTCAGAAGTCTCTCACCCCTGAGTTTGCTTAGAGCAGGGGTGTCAAACTCAATTTCACTGAAGGCCGCATCACCATTGCGGTTGCCCTGGTGGGTGTGGCCAGAGTGGGTGCAGCCTACTGGGTGGGCGTGGATGGAGTGGGTGTGGCCTACTGGGTGGGCGTGGCCAGTTCCACATCATTCGCATCAAGGGTGCCTATGGGGGCCTGGGCAGGAGTGGGACAGATCTGAGGGTCTCTGGCAGAAGGGGGTGGGACCAGGGCAAGTGCCAAGGCATGGTCCACCGGGGCAAGTGCCAAGATGGCCACCACAAAATAGTACATTGGCTCCCGGCTGGCCTGGGCCAGGGCCAAGGCAGCGGGGGCCGTTCCCTCACTGTTTCCAGGATGGCTTCGCGGGTCACATGAAACCACTTTGCGGGCCGCATCCGGCCCCCGGGCCTTGTGTTTGACATGTCTGGCTTAGAAAGCAGGGAGATGAAGGATAGGAAACTTTTCTCTTATGAATAACTTTAACATTTTAGAATGTAAACTGCTGAGTCTGGTAGTTCATAACATGAATTAAAATAAGCACAGATCTCTTTTAAAAGCTATTTTCTCACTTTGTTGGCTAGAGATTAAGAGATTTGAAATCCAACACATGGGGGAGCTATCAAGTTGGGAAAAGGAACTTAAAGTTTATGATCCAGTGTTCTGGGATCTTAAATTTTAAGGTTTAAAACCTCAGTCAGTCAGTTAAGAAGATGCACGACATATCCATATATTTTCTATTGTTCCCTAAGAGCTTGTAAACACTTTTAAGATTCATCTTTCCAAACATAAAAAGTACTCATATTTTATATTTTATGTGCCAGGCCTTCAGCCAGGCTGAATGACAAAGCTCCATTAAAACTGTCAAAAAGAGTATTGGCCTGAATTTGTATTTTTAAGACATTGGCCTCAATTTTACCAGATAAATCACATTTATGAGGCAGGGCAATAATATAAAAGATAAACAATACAAACATCATAAGAGGGCCTTGACATGCAAAACCACAATGTACCCAATGTGGAATTTTTCTGAATGGCAGGGCCTAGGTTCTTTTCCCCAAGACATCCTTGGCAGTTATTGGTCTTCATTATAATTTACTAACCCTTACCAGAAATACAAGTTCCTATAACTCAGCAATATGCCACATGTTTTGCATTCAGAGAGTTTTGATTCATCCTTCATAATTCCAAGGCACAATGAGAAACATTTGCCTTGAAACCTGGGCCTTTGTTCATACAACAGTCTAAACCACACGCTAGTCAACCAAATTTTGGCTGAATATACTGAGTCTATTTATTCAATTTTTAACCTGCCCTTATTATTTCATAAGTAAAGTATCAAGGCAGCAAACATAGTTAATACTCCTTCCTCCTCCTGTTTTCCCAACAACAATGCTGTGAAGTGGGTTGGGCTGAGCGTGACTGGCCCAAAGTTACCCAGCCAACTTTCATGCCTAAGTCAGGACTAGAATTCATGGTCTCCTGGTTTCTAAGCCATCACTTTAACCACTAGACCAAACTGGCTCTCTAGATTTAACTGTCTGGAGTTAATCCAGCCTATGTTGTTAGCATGAGACAGTGGGTGTCATGAATTAATGCAGTAAAACATGGTTAAGTTATCCATGGGTAAGCATATCATGTGAAGGTAGCACACAATCCTAAACTGTGGTTTAGTTATGATACTGATTAAATCTCAACTACCTGCATAAACATACTAAACCAGGGGTGTCAAACTCGCAACGTATCACGACTTTTCCCCCATTACCAGCAATAGGGTGGGTACAGTTTCGGCATGACGCATCCGGTCCGCAGGCCGGCAGTTTGACATCCCGGTTTACTAAAAACAGTATTTGTGCAATTCACTAAGCCAAGAGCTAAAAAATACTTTACAGGTTAACAGAATGTGAAACCAAGTTGGCAATGTACTAGATGAGCTGTATAGTCTAATAATGCATGCCGGCTGGGGAACTCTGGTAGTTGAAGTTAGATCTTGAAGTTGCCGAGATTGAGAAATTCAGGCAGTGCTCGATTTAGGACCACAATTCAGCCCAACATTTCTGGGTTAGTAAGTGAGACATTTGTTAATTTTGCCCCATTTTACGACCTTTCTTGCCACCATTGTTAAATGAATCACTGCAGTTATTAAGTTAGTAACACGGTTGGTAATTGAATCTGGCTTCCCCGTTGACTTTGCTTGTCAGAAGGTTGCAAAAGGTGACCACGTGACCCCGGGACACTGCAACCCTCATAAATATGAGTCCCTTGCCAAGCTTCTGAATTTGGATCACGTGACCATGGGGATGCTGCAATGGCCGTGTGAAAAAACCATCATAAGTCACTTTTTTCAGTGCCGTTGTAACTCTGAACAGTGCCGTTGTAAGTCGAGGACTACCTGTACTGGTATATTGAATTAATTTAAAGCATTTCTTATATTTCTGAGTTTCAATTTATTGTTTCCTCAGTTTTTATTTAAGATAGTTAGCCAAATGCTACTCTCCCCTCAGGGAAGCTACCATATACCAACCGGTATCCAGCTGTAAAGAAAGCCATGTTCTTTTAAGGTTTAATTCTCCTCCTGCTGTCCCAAAGGGGAGACAACAGAGGCCTGGTCAAAGAAGACCAGCTTCTCAGGAACTGCGTCCTGCTCATTTCCCTGACACCACAGCCTTCATCCAGCTGGCTTCTGGTTAGGGAGAACTGTCATCAATCTTAGTAGAGAACACTGGACCCAAATCAACCCATTAATAACACTGTTAGCTCAGTAACCACAGCTGTAAAGTCAAGCAGCTGGATGGCGGAACAAACATCAGGCTGAGCACATCTATGGAATAAGGAAAATCCTCGTGGATCTATTCCTGCATTCTACTTTCCTTAGCACTTAATGGGGAAGTGGAGAAGGGGGTCAGGAAGTCCTGTGGGGTTGGATGCCCACGGATTCACAGCATAAAGAAAACCCCAAAAGAAACAATCCCTAGCCTGCTTCTCTTGGCTCTTTTCCGACTCATTGTTGAATTGAAGCTGTCCAGATTATGCACATGAGAGGCGCAGTTCTTGGTTGATTCCTCTGGCTTTGCTGCCCTCCCTCTTTAGTATGTTAGTCCATGGAAAAAGCATCCACCAATCAGGGGAGTACAGCAGGATTTGGGGTCGGATTTGGGAGTCTGTCATCTCTAGACTCCTTCTTGTGCCCCTCCTTCAACACTCCAGACCAGAACTGAAAAAGCTTCTTGGATAAGAAACAAAACATTCTCAAGGAAAATAGCAAGCAAGCCCAGTTGCCTTTTGGAAAGGCACCTTTGGTTCCTCAACCTAGGCAACTTTAAGATGTGTGGACTTTTTTTTTTAACTTTTTATTAATTTTCCAATGTTACAATTATATCTTTGAAAAGCAACGTGGTGTCTGAGTTACAATAATTCCATTACATACAAATGTACATACAAAGGTTAGATAAAGGTGATTAAGACAGGGCTTTTCAACCAGTGGTAGGGGTACCACCTGTGGTACATTGGCACCTGGCAGGTGGTACGCGACCATCCTAGAAAAGTGGTAGCGGGGGAGGGGAATGAGCTGAACCGGTGGCAGCACCGCACAAGCCTGAGCAAGAGATGGCTGGAGCTGCAGGGTTGTCAGGGCTCAGCGGAAGCACCAGGATCAGTGCCGCTTTCCAGCTGATCAGCGCTTCTTCGGGGCTGTCAGGGCTCAGCGGAAGTGCCAGGATCAGCGCCAGGCTCCAGCTGGAGCTCGGCGCTGATCCTGGTGCTTCTGCTGAGCCCAGAAGAAGCGCCGATCAGCTGGAATATTGCAACATCTCCAGGGTCTTGTGATTTACATTCAGATGCTTGGCAACTGATTCATATTTATGACGGTCACAGTGTCCCGGGGTCATGTGAAGTGACCAAAACCTGCTGCAACCACCCAGCAGACGGGGGGAATAAAAACCAAACACTTCCCACCCCACCCGCGCTGCCAATCCCCAACAGAAATGCTCACAACAATGAAAACCTCGGACAGGAGGAAGAGCGTCGCTGGGCAGGCAGGCGTCTTGCTCGGCTGTGGCTTGGGGGGCGCTTTTTTCAGTGCCATTGTAACTTCGAACAGTCACTAAGCGAACTGTTGTAAGTGGAGGACTACCTGTTACTTTATCACTTTTTTCCTTTTTTTTTTTTTTGGTCATCAAGTTTTTGACACCTTGCTAGGCGACTGGTGGTACTCAGATGTTGCCATATCCTAAAAGTGGTACAATGGGTGAAAAGGTTGAAAAGCCCTGGATTAAGACATATATATGTTAAGAGTGATGTAACGTAATTAACATGTTTTGATGTAGTGATAAGAATAAAAATTATAAGCTTAAGTATGAGAAAGTGGACATAAGGAAGAATGCTGGAATGGGAGAAATTTTGGTTATTGAATCTATAATATTTGGAAATTATAATGGAAAATAAGAATATTATATTGTATTACTAATCTGTTGATATAGAAGTGAGATAGATAAGATATGTATCCGGAACACTAGATGCTGGGGGGAATTGTGACAAAGGGAATCGGGGTCATTTAAAAATTTGGAAATGATAAATATGAAACGTTTCATTTAAATATCAATGCAAAATTAAAGCTGGGCAAATTCATAAGGTTATTGATGGTCCAAAAGATGGAATGTTAAAATAAATAAGACATATAAAATTATTGATAAATGCAAGAAAGCTATTAAGTAGCTGATGGATAGAATAAGAAGTATACTAATTTAAACAAGAGACCGTATGTATTAAGGGAAAAAAGAGAGGGAATATTGGCTGTAATAGTTGGAGATTTGTATTAAGAATATTTGTATGTAATGGAATTATTGTAACTCAGACACCACGTTGCTTTTCAAAGATATATTAAGATGTGTGGACTTCTTACTGGCTGGGGAATTCTGGGAGTTGAAGCCCACACCTCTTAATCTGCCAAGGTTGAGAAGCACTACTCCAGACTGATAACCTAACCTAAGATTCTTCTATTGTTCGATTCCGTCATTCCACTTTTTCACAGCTTTGTATTAAACTGGTAAGGTCCAAGCACTTACAGTACTGATGGGTTACCAATCTTCTACTGCTAAAACACAGAAGATTCTACTTCACGGCCCCCAATTTCTTAACGGCCAGTAGACAATTCTGTAGATTTGGAACTTACGTAGCCTTATTTTCAAGAAAGACAGCACTGGGGAAACGGCTATTGACCCTTTAAAAATAAACACCAGAGATTCTGTGATAACATATTTCTCATCTTCATGTCCAGATTAGCCTTAAACTCTTGAGATTTAAAAAAATAATTGCTTCCAGATGTGTAAGCATAGGCATCCATGTGCAGCCATCCTGCCTTACTTAAGCGTAATCCAGATGATATCTTTCACCATTTGTTATCCTTCTGTCTTTTCTTCAACACCTTCAATCATTTTTCTTTCCAAAGCAAATGCATACGGCAGAAAAATGCTAAAAAATGCATTTTGGCTGTTTTAGAATCATAGAAGCTTTTGGAGGCCTCCTTCTGTATGAAAATTGGCCCGTTATACCTACGTCACCAACTTTGTGTACATAAGAACTACACAGTTTTCAATAAATGTTTATGAAATATAACTGCTGTCTCTCAACCTCTGCACTGTCCTACCCTCTCCTTCCAAAACTATCCAGAGATCCAACATTACCAGATTGCTTTATAAATCTGAATGGTGCTTAGCCTGCTTCTCCTTTGCTCCCAGATGTGGAACTGTCCTTTGTAAGCCCCTTCCAGTTGGCTTCTTTTGCTTCAGTTCCTCCATGGTGGAGTCCTCTGTGGGCTTCTTTGTCATTGCTGCTTCTGCCTTTTTTTCTTCTAGGATCTCCTCCTGACGGATACTTATACTTTCTTGAGTATAAATAGTAAATTCAGGCAGTGTGGGTTCCATCATACTCAGGAAGTCATAGGCAGGAAGGCGGGGCTTCCACTTTTTCTCAGACAAGGTAGCTAAGAAGAGGAAATGCACACATCAGCAGGTTATCAGATTCCCTAATGCAGCTTTCCCCCATTCGGGCATTCCACAGATATGTGGACTTCAATTCTCACAATTCCCTAGGCAGTTAATATTTCTGTAGTTCAATTTCTAGAGGGAATCTAGATTGTTAAGCTTGACCTCTGATTATAAGATGGGTTAATCTAAACAATATAACAAATTTTGTAGTTCACTACTTCAGAATTCAGTATTTAACAACAGTTGCTTTGAAGAAGTCTGCAAGCCATATATAAAGACTCTGAGACTGCATAGCAGCCACCTACCGATAATAATAGCCATTGTAATGTCCAAATGATGGGATATACACACTGACATCACAATGCAAATCCCACTCTTTGGAACTGTACTGGCATTTCATCAGTTCCTTTCTTGCCCTCCTATAGACCCCTTTGGTGGAGGGTCAACTCAAGGGAGGCTGACCTTGAAGACCATCCAGAAGCTTCAACTGCTCCAAAATGTAGCAATCCAGGCAATGAAGGGCATGCCTCAGTATACTGATGTAAAACCTCTGCTTCACAAGCTGCACTGGTGGCCAGATTGCTTCTGGGTGTGTTTCAAGGTGCTGGTCACTACCAATAAACACTACATGTCATAGGACCTAGTTACTTGAGGGATTACCTGTGGTATGTTCAATCTGACAGGGTTGGTACACTCCAAGTATCATTGATTAAACAATGTCACCTACTGAGATCCTGGGTATGTGCCTTCCCTGTGGCATCACCAGCCTTCAGTTCCCCCTAGAGATTTTAATGGCCTCCACCCTGCTGATATTTCAAAGGATCTTAAATATGTGGCTATCTGTCCACGGCTTTGGACAGAATGACTGATATCCCTTTTCTCCATTCTGTTCCCCTCTGGGTTTATTTTCTTTGCCATTGTTGTTACTTGTGATGTTTTGTGTTTGCTGTACTGTTCTGTTTTTTTAAATGTTGTACCATCGTAAACCACCCAGAGTCATTGGGAATTGGAAGCATATAAATTTAGTAAATTATTATTATAATCCCATCTACAATAATGTTTTTGTCATATGTGTTACAGAAGCATATCATAAGCTGCAAGGACAGAGAGAGTCAAAAGGCAATCATCGGAGATAAAAATAAATGTTTGAAATTTAAACTGGGCCCTTCTGAACATCAGGGGATATGATCCATATCCATAACATGGAGATTGCCATCAAAAAGGCATGCCTCCGAGTTGCTGACAGGATGGATAGCCTATAAATTTAATAAATGAATAATGCCTCTGCCCTCCCCCCATTTCTATAGGCAGATTATGTCCTCCCTCACTGAGAACAACTTGGATTTTTCCATGAAAAGCCATGTTCATATTAACTTAGATCCACAACTAAAGAACAATTACCTGATATTAAAACAAACTCAGAAATATCAGAAATGCCAAATCATGTGTCAAATCACTTGAACAAGAACAAGTTAATTCCCTAGGTGAAAAAAGCAATCTAGGGGTATCATGTGAAGTGGTTGTTAAGCAAGGTTTACCTTCCCGACTTGTACAGCACAGCTGACAAAAAGGCATTCCATTTTTCTTAAAGCAGTCAATTTTCTAATCACTTACAACATTAAAGTGTTCCAGCTTCATTCCACTTTTAAAAACCGAAAACTCCCCAATTGAAAAGAAAGCTGTTCATTTAGGAATGTACAGATTCTTATAGTGAGGATAAAGAAAATAAGAACATCTTAGAAATTGGTTACAAGACCAAAAAAAAAAAAAAAGGAGAATGAGAAAGGAAGGGGGAAGGAAGCAGGAATAAGGGAAAATCCTTAGAGAAGATTTCCCGAGGAGGTATTTGTTTGGCTCTCATTATCCATGGATTCAATTTCTTCCCAGCACTGCTGGGTGTAATGAGAACCAAAGAATTCAACCCACTCCCAGGAAACAATATGCCTTCCTCCTTCTTTGAAGTGTGTTCTTTTTCTTTACAAAGCCCAGAACCTCTTAGAGTGTGATGTCACCTTCACTTGGCGGTTTCTCCCTCTAACTGGATCCTTCACACCATTCTCTGTATCTGTAGCTAACCTTTGTCTAACCCTATCCTGCTCTTATCTGTTACAAATCCTTTTTTCCCACCTGTACAAGCATTTCCGCTAGCAACAGTTTGTGGTTAACTACTTGCTTTCAATTTTGTTGTTCTAAAGTGTTGCAGGCAACTAGCATCCTGTTATGTATCTACAAAATTCTAAAGAAAGGAGAAGCAAAGTGACTGTATTTTTTTCAAAGCCACTTGAAAGCAAAGCATATGACACGGCTTCATTCATTGTACCTATCACTTTGCTTTTAAAGTACTGCCATGTTATTTACTTGGGGCTGCTCTTCAAAAGCATTTGAAAGCTGCATTTGCTGATTTTAGCCTATAAAGTCCTACATGATTTGGCATCATAACTGAGCTTCTCAAGTTCAATTTTATTTAATCTGTCGGAAACAGTGAAAACAAGCTGAATAAGACCAAAGCCTGTTTGATTAATTGTCTCTGACTACTTACCCCTTGGAGCTTCTTGTTTGATCTTTACTTTTTCAATCCAAGCAAGGATATTTGTTTCAGAAATTGACTGGTCTGATGGAAAAACAAAGACATGGCCTCCAGAATGAAGGTTGATCCAGAGGAGGAGAGGCACAGGAGGAACCGAGTTTCCAAAATAAGCTTTCAGAATACTTCTGCCTACAGGTGTGTTCTTACTGGGTTAAAAAGAGTACACACATACACACACACAAATCAATCAATCAATGCTAAAAGAAATGGTACAGATAAGTCATAATTCTTCTGAAGTCAAGCATATCAGAAGAGGTAAGACACTACTAAGAGGTGCCTCCATTATGCTCATTGGCTTGGCTTGCCAATAAACCTAGTCAGAAGATATTTTATCTTTGGTTTTTAACAGTGGTATTTTGGGTGCACAACAGACTTTCCTGGCATCATTCCTGAGGTCTTGTTGGTGATAAATAAATAAACACATTTCTCGTCACTCAAGTCTTTTATATGAACTTATTTAGCCTAGGAGCCTTACAGTTTTAAAACCAATATCTTTATTTTGGCTGTTAATTTTGTTTTGGTGTCCTTTGAAAGTTAACCATATAATGTCATATTTCCAATTTAAATCATTGCAATGTCTGTTTACAGCAGTGTTTCTCAACTTTGGCAATTTTAACATGTAGGGACTTCAAGTCCCAGAATTGAGAACTGGGGAATTATGAGAGTTGAAGGCCACCCATCTTAAAATTGTCAAGCTTGGGAAACACTGATTTAAGATATCTAAAGAACTTTCTTAAACCACAGTGCTAAATCTTAATCTAAAGAATATGTTAAGTACAGGTTGTCCTCAATTAACAACCATTCATTCAGAGACCATTTGCACTTAAGACGGTGCTAAGCAAATGATAGTTATAATGGGTCCTCAGAGTTCAGACTGTGGCAGAACCTCCCTTGTCCCAGAATCAAGTGATCATGATCAAGATGCTTATTCTGACTGTTGCAGCATCCCACAGTCATGTGATTACAATTTGCAACCTTTCCTGCTGACTTTCCACAAGCAAAGTCAATGGGTAAGCCAGCAGGAAATCAGAAGTCATGGTAACGAAGTCCTTTCTTAATGAACAGTGATGATTCACTTAACAATGGTAACCAGAGTCTGTCAAAACCGCAACTGCTAAGCGGCACAGTCATGTAATGCTGCGCTTTATGACTGCATCACTTGGTGACAAAAATTCTGGTCCCAATTACCATCATTAAGGGAGGAGTCCCGGTAACATTTCCTAGTACAAAATTCATATTGCATTATTCACCTCCAATAGGTTTAAACCAATGGGAAAGGCCCACATATAATAATAATAATAATAGTAGTAGTAGTAGTAGTAGTAGTAGTAGTAGTAGTAGTAGTAGTAATAATAATAATAATAATAATAATAATAATAATAATAATAATAATAATAATAATAATAATAATAATAATAATAATAATAATAAAGTTGGACGGGACCTTGGAGGTCATCTAGTCCAACCCTCTGCTCAGGCAGGAAACCCTATACCATTTCAGACAAATGGCTGTCCAGTCTCTTCTTAAAAACTTCTAGTGTTGGAGCATTCACCGCTTCTGGAGGCAGGTTGTTCCACTGGTTAATTGTTCTAACTGTCAGGAAGTTTCTCCTTAGTTCTAGGTTGCTTCTCTCCTTGATTAGTTTCCATCCATTGCTTCTTGCCCTGCCTTCAGGTGCTTTGGAGAATAGCTTGACTCCCTCTTCTATGTGGCAGCCCCTGAGATATTGGAACACTGCTATCATGTCCCCACTCGTCCTTCTCTTTATTAAACTAGACATATCCAATTCCAGCAACTGTTCCTTATATGTTTTAGCCTCCAGTCCCCTAATCATCTTTATTGCCATT